>NC_135774.1:21215809-21324709 GCF_028453695.1 Augochlora pura | reverse complement strand
CCCCCCCCCCCCCCCCCCCCACAATTCCGTCGCCGTGTTATGATGATCCGAAAATACGTATATAGATTTATGAAGTCGATTAAACTATATTTAGGCAAACTTGCATAATATTTCGTTGAATAAATATATTTAGTTGAATAACAAGCTTTAAAATGCTTCGACGGAAATAAATTATAAAATAATTTTCCGATGTCATGCCTATTACTTTCGGAATACATCTCGTAAGTAAGCTACCCAATAAGTCGACGGTAAACGTGTCGCCTATTATTAGATGCGTCGTTTCCGCATACGTGCACGTAGGATGCGTTATACATAATCTTGGTTAGCAAAAAGAAGTGAAGAACCCCAAATAGTCTGTTTTTTTTATCTTACTTTTCAACTGCTACTTCAACCTCCCAATGGTCCTTCGAGTATTTAAAGGAAGATTTTGGTAAGCCATAATGAAAAAATGTAATATATAATATTTCTCTTAAAAATTTCGTTACACTTTAATTTTTATGTCAACGTATAATTCTTTGCAATTATGATAATATAATAGCTATATGGAATAAAGAGCAGCAGCAATTATTACAAGGATAAATAGTAACAAAATTATTGAAATAAAACATATGTACTTGTTTAATAGTTTCAAAATGAAAATCTTACGTGTAAATTCAAAAGTTACATGAAAAAAGCTATCAAGTACAGTCTAAACAGAAAAAGATGTTTGCACAAATTACATTCAGAACAACAATCTTTCTTTCCGTAAGAAAATATTCTCATGTGAAATCTCATCCTAATACACAGTCAATCACTGACATATATATCACATCAATTAAGGAAAAATTAAGTTATTGCATAAGTAGTAAATGGGGGTTAAAATTATATACATATCTAATAATTGAAATCTTAAAATATATAAATTATATTACAATTTGATATATATGTACAAAAACTGTAGATAAATCATGTTTCTTAGCTACAGTATATTATACGATCATTAAAATCTGTGTACGCGTAATATAATACAAAAATTGTACTTATTTTGTAATAGCAAATAATATTCGTTATATATGATATAATTAATACTTTATCATTTCTTGTATGTACAAATGTGTTTCCTAGTAATAAAAGCAGGAAGCACAGACAATTAATTTATACTATACTGCAGTTGCGAAATAGTTGTTACACAAATGACATAGGAAAAGAAGAGATCAAGCGATGACGAATGTAATTATATGTACTTGAAATTTTCATATAACTATACAAATCTTTATGTAAGTAATTTTAATATAAGTAATTTATTTTTCATATATTACAAATGAAAAGACATCCCAAAATATGTTTCATCTTGCTAGGAACTGCAAAGTATATTACCTCACTATATCCTACACAGTAAATAATATATAAATGACTTGATTTCATACATTAATTGTAAGCTTTAAAATTTCCTTAATTAAGAAAATACAATTACGCGTTTTACACCATTATTTCAACTTAATTTTAAATTACATTATCTATTAGTAATTGTATATATAAATATTTCAAAATGATTCTTGATTCTATAACACTGTACATGTAATTTCTCCAGGAATTGTAATGTAAAAATATTTTCTATAAGGAAAATTTGGTATATATAAATGTAATTTTAATTTTGTAATATACAAAACATAATGACATTAACGGTACAGAGATTTTCAAAAGTTCATTATGTATAACGAACCCTATAAATATATATACATATATATATACACACAAATTAAGTTTACATAGCAAATATTTTAATTACTAGCCAATTTAAATCAATGTTAATTTTTAATTTTACTATATTAACTATTTAAATCTGTTAAAACAATCACTTAAATACTATTAATCTTTCTTAAATAGTATTTAGTAATATTTATTGCCTCAAAATCTTTGGAACTACTTTTAATTCACTAAATGAAACAAGTCATTCCATATTGTAGCGAAGTTCTTACAAACTCTGCACAAACCAATCTAGAATAAATCAGCAATTTTGTGATGTAAATGTAACACACATTTCCATATATATGCTAAATACTTGTGAAATCAATTCGATGTACTATAGATCCAACACTCTTTTAATAATTGCAACTTCTTCTTCTTCAATTAACATCAACGTAAGTTATTGATTTGTGGTATGTAACCTACAATACAAACTTATAACAATGTTTTAATTTTATATCTACAATATTAAGCACAACTGCATTTGAAGCATCGTCTAAATACTGTTTTTAATACTAACACATTCTATATGAATTAAAGCCACATTTGTCAAATATTGTTTGATACATCTCATTACCAAATTCTAGCTACACTTCTATAATTTTAGAAATGCATCGTATACTGTTATATTAATTAATCTAGAAAAAAATATTTAACAATACATACCTATTTGTGATTTTAAAATAACTTTTGACTGCACTTAATTATTTAAATATTTCAAGCTGGAATGTAATATGAAAAGTGACGGTATAAATCTAAATTATGTGTAATTATAATAGTATTTCCATATATTATTTTCAACATAACTTTTAGAAAAAATATAAATATACGTATACTTTTATGAAGTATGAGTGAAACCTCACAATATAACATTTTAAGAATTGATCATCTGGTCTTTGCCATTGTTCGTAACAATAATTTTTCTGCAAAAATGAAATCTCTTTTATTTAAAATGACAAACTGTATAACTGTTTAAATAAAATATAATTTAGATGTGTTAGAATTTAATTGATAAGCGATTATGGAATATATATCTTTTGAATTCAATGTGTTATTTTAGAAAACAAAATTGAATTTATTTTTGGTAAAGACAATCACAAATTACAAATATAAGATTGGTTATTTTCATGATGTTATCAAACAATGTAATAGACTGAAACACATTTTAATGTTTCTTACAGTATGATCATATGATTTCATTTCAATAGAACACATTATAACTTTGTTGTTGGAACAATAAATTGACCTTGAATAAGTATGTATATTCAATTTGATTCTTCATCAATAAATACTTATATTTATATTAATGGCGTATTAAATAATATCAACTTTCTTTGAATGCGACAGATATAATTTCATTGTGATACTTCTATAATAATAAAATACTATCTATAAAATCAACCCACACATTCATATAGATATTTCTAAAAATTGATTAATATCTTCTATCTCAAATCAATGATGCAATCAGTAATATAAATAATATTAAATTCAACTAAATTCATCCATCTTCCTATTAACATAGACTATTTGGCATATATAATATTGTAAGTCTGAAGGAAAGAAATAATCTATGATAATTTTTGAGGTTAAGTAGTAACGATCACTAACCTAACCTAAAAACAGATACACGTCGTATGATGTATAATGGTTCTTAATTGCACGTTTCTAGCAGTTGGAAACACACAAAAAGAAGGATCAATAACGAGAATCAACTAATTTACATAAATAAATGCGAGCACAGTAGAAAATATCATACATAATGTGCATTATGTTGAATTCATTTGTCTACTTGATGTAATACGTACGTTTCAGAATCACGGAATTCCAACATTAGAATACGTAATCTCATGTTTTAACAAGAAAAATAACAGCAATTCTAGTCTTCTGTATACAAAGGCGTTCAGCTTACTAATAATAATTCAAAGTAGAAATGAAAAATATACTTCTCGTTTCATCTACTATCCTTCCCCTTCCCCCCCTTCTCTACGCCATCCTGTTTTCTTTCCTTTCTCTCTCCCCTTTGTCCCTAATAACTATTTCAAATGTATGTATTGCAAGAACAAATGACCATATTTAAATGTAAAAATTATGAAGAAAAATTTTCGACTCACCAGGTATTTTTCATTGTCACGCACTTGGTCACGTACTGTCAAACACTTCACAAGGCTGTACAAAGCACAGATAAAGTATTTTTCTCAACAATGCCGTTGAACTGTCAGTGTACGTATAGCCTTTGAAAAATCTTTTATTTTTCCTTTTTCTTAGTTAATGTAGCACGGAATGTCCATTGTTTATTTTCCCTTGAAATTCTTGAATCGCAGTAAAAGACGTGTTTGATGCCTTTCCCTTCAGTAAACAACAGTGTGGTCGTGATAATGGAAAAACAAACAACTCGTGACTACAAAATCAAATGTTAACTGCACATATGATAAAATTCCTATCTGTGAAAAACACTAAAAAATGTTCTGCAAATGTAAGCTCGACGTATGATTCCCACGCCCCTGAAGTACCGACCGTATTTCACACGTGGACACTTGTATCTTTTCGTGAATACGAACGGTTAAAATGTCGGACTCCCACGCCACCACCTTCAGACAATTACACGTAACGGTTGACACTATACCGACACTGTATTAATGACACTATGTGTACAGTACACCACAACACAATTATTTCAAGTTATCACCGGTATGGGAGAACACCAAATGGATGAGAAACAGTAGGCATATCACGGTCTCCGTCCATTAGTCTACCTAATCACCTGTTATAAGGAAGCAAGCTGACCTCTTTCTGTTGAAATTTTATTTATTTTCCATTAGATTTTCATCATCAAGACGCAATACACTTCCGAGACACGTTGAATATTGAAGTCTTTTTCCTCAGAATGCTCTAACGTGTACTTGATTCGGTATGGAACTCCACGAAATAAGACGCGCAAACACGAGGAATGATGAAAAATGTGAATGGCTACCTAATGTTTTCAATCATTCGTTCGTACGTTTAATCGTTCATGTACGAATACGTTGAATCGGGTTTAATCGGGTCAAATCGGCTGAATTCAGGTTATGGCCATTGGGGAGTCGAGCATGCTTTGCATGACGCGGTCCAACGACAGGTATATCACGTGGTTCGGTCGCGTCCTTAGTCGCAACGTTACCGATATAGTCCTTTTCGATCGGCTCGTTAAAGATATACACCGAAGGTCAGTGTCCAGAGCCTGTCGGCGACTTCTCGCCCTGTAGATAGGCGGTTGAACGTGTTTGATTATTGGTGCGATCGAGTACGTACACTAGTAGACATGCTGCATATACCACATCATGTTCTGGCGCCGTCGGCGCTGCTGCTGCGGACGGAGAAGGCCGGAGTAATAAAACTGGCTAACACCCCCGCGAAAGCGCTGCAATGAACTCGCCCGGTTCGAAGGGTCAAAAGCACCGCGGCAAAATAATAACAGAACGCAGCCGCCACCACCGTCGCCGTCGCCACCGCCGTCGTCGTCGTGTAGGCTGAGGGGTCAGCAGCGTCGCTGCCGTTACCGCTGTTGCAAGCAACCTTCTTAAAACAAGCTGTTGCCGATACTGTTGTCGTTGTTTCTGCTGTTGCCGCCGCCGCCGCGAGAAAAACGGCGCGACGCCCCGACGCGGCGGAAAGTTGTCAAAACAGCACAACGTCGCGCGCTACTGCTGCTTCTGCCACCGCTGCTGCTGCCGCTGCTGCTACCACTACTACTACTACTACTACTATTGCTAATGCTGTTCCACCTTCTCCTCCTCCTCCTCCTTCTCCTCCTTCTCCTTTTCCTCCTACTGCTGTTGTTGTTGCTGTTACTGTTGCTTTTGCTGGTGGTTGTTCGCGGCCGCGGGTTTTGGCGGGTTTCCACGAGCGACGAGCGCGCACACCACTGGCACACACCGCGGCCGCCGTGCATTCACCTCGTCCTCACACCTTGCGCCACCGCTGTCGTTGCCGTCACTGTTGCTGTCGCCACCACCACTTTGAATGTTATCTTTGGTCTTGTTCTTAATATTCTTCTCACTTTTTCCGTTTCTGATATGTTTTTCGGAGTCAATTTTCTTACTTTCCACTGCCGTGGTCGGCTTTTACAAAGTTTTCCACTTACACTGCGACGAAACCAATCGCTTCGCCACGCTACTTTCCGACACGCGTGAAGATTACACACCCTTGAACTAACCTTACTACTGTCAGAATAACCGATTCCAACTATCGATTCACAAAATAATACATACAAACTACTTAACGTCCTTTCACTGGATAGAAGATTTGTATCCCCTAATCGCGGAGATACCGCATCACTTTCACGGGCGAACATGGAGCTCGATCCATGCCGAGTGTTTTATGAAACATCCGCAACTCCGTTTTGTGGCGCTTCTGATCTATCGTGTCCCTCTGCCCCTTTATGATTTCGTCTTTTCCATGTGGTCTTCTTCAGTTCTCAGTATTACCAACTCTCTGAACAACGCAATCTCATGGTTTCACCTTTGCATATAACGATTTTTTAAAAATATAAATTATATCTACATAGATTATTATGCAGATTTTATTTTGTTTGAATATTTCGTTTTTATGATAAATGGATATTTGTCATTTACGTCTTGTAAACTACTATTTTCATTCAATTTGTGTGATCTCATCACTGAAACCACCATTTATCAACAATAATTGTATTTATTTACAACAGAACTAAAAATTGTAATTTTACTAATGAAGTATACAAGTAAAGCATTTAAATATATATTGTTACACATTTCTACTATGTTGACAAAAATATTTTATATACAATATTATGAAAGTAAAATAATGTCTGTTCTTATGCATTGTGTATACAGAATTTTAAATTTATACTATAATCTTTGTATTAAATTATTTAATATAATAACATGCAGAACAATGATTTCAGAAATTAACTGCTATAAGTTTCATGGAATTGTTTTAGTTTAAATGAGATGGACATATCACTCGAATACATAAGTTAATAATTCAAGACAAAATATTCGTTTATTTATATAATGACACCAATCTCTGGCTTGTTTTTCTTCCTCCTTAAGGAAGTGCTTGAATTCTCATAATTTTCTTGCACATCCAATCAGAAGTGAATCTTGACTTGGCATAAAATCGTCAGGCAATCAAAGCAAAACAATTTCTGTTCCCATCTTCAACTGCTTAACGAGCTGCGGCCCTAAATCCAAAGTCGCATAGAAACTGAAGCTAGTATTGTATAAATTTCATGTAAAAATTTTAAAGATCTTTGCATAAATTTTAATTGCACATTATAAGTATGTAGGTATTTTCCTACTCACGATTATCGGGAGAAATAGCTAGACACGTGTTGCGATTAAGGCTTTCTTCATTGCACATACGAAGATAGAGCGCGAGCATTGGCGATTAGCCCTATAGTTCTAGGGATATTTCTCTAGAATACCTCAGCTTATATTTCCATTGGTCAGTGATGTTATCGTTAACCACGCCATTTATTGGTTCTTTCAGGAATTACTTTACCCCCCCCCCCGCAATGCCGGGTATGATTTGACCATATTTTCTTTTTTTATACAATAATACAAAACACATATATATATATATCTCTATTATGTACAACTTAATTTCTTATACTAAGGACTAACAATAGGAACTTTGGTATAGTCTTTGGTTTATAATGCTATCATTGTGTGCAGGAACGTTGGCCTATTGCATTAGATATTGTTTATCAAAAAGGTTGGTTTGAGGCTGTTTTTCGCACTGTCCTATTTAAACAACAAAATTCTTATTAGTACAACTTAAAACTAGGTAGGTCCCTTGCGAGGTGGTTGTAGCATTTTTTTCCTGCGTCGCAGCGGATTAAAACGAGCGCTCAAATTTTTTAAAGATATGCCTGTGTCCGTGATGCACTTTCGCGACAGGCTTCAACGACTTCATGTACCCTCGCAGTTACTCCAAGAAGACGGACACTTCTGTCTGATCGTCGCCCACGAAGAGGTCGCCAGGTAGACATAGGATCATCCGAAGACCATCTCTAACAGAATAATCTATGAGTAATGGCTACTAGCTTAAGACTGCACGGCACGTCAATAATATATATGAGACTCTTCTAGGTATAATACTCGGAGCGGTGAAAGAAAGTGTTCATGGTTAATCCAGGTCTAGCGGAGACTGATGATTTAAAGGCTAATTATGATAATAATGATGATGAAAACCCCAGGTTATGGAAACAATATTGAAGTGGAAGGAAGGAAGAATTCGTTTGAGCATATATCTCACCGCTCGGTAAAAATCGAAGAACGTATCACAGCTGTTGAAACTAGATTTTAAAAGCTGTAATGGACTGTACTTTTTCATCGACTTTGTTCCGTTATATGGGCATGTGCGATATTACTATACTGGACAAGATCTGCGGAATCATGATGGTAACAGTCTATATCATCACGAGTTTTATTATACATTTCTTAACCCCCGTATATGTGATCATTCAGGATAGATGGAGATATAGACATAGTAGACCGACCATGAATAAAACAAGTTTATAGCGGTACTACGAAAAATGTTATGTTAGATGGAACCGCTTGACGATGCGTCCATCGTACACGATCACTATTCCTAGATTATTTCTTTTCTGACTCTTACTTTTTCCATTTCTTTATTTTTTATTTAGGCAGGTTCAGGAGTATATCTTCGACTTTCTGTGTAGATTTCACGTCTAGTTGAGTCACAATGTGAAGAATTTTGTGATTTTTCGCAGTTTGAATTGCGCGAACCGCGGAGCCGGCTTCTCCGACCAAAATTTCGTAGTGTGAATGGCTACTGTCCAATTTTGTGCTGCCCTTTTTATTTATCACGTCATGTTCACCAATTGTAGGTATTGTCCTACTGACGACTATTAGGAGAAATATCTAAACTGTGGTTAAGACTTTCTTTATTACATATGTATACGTTACGCTTGTATTCCAGAGACTGAGCGTGAGCATCGGCAGTTAGCGGGAACCCCGATAGTCCTAGGGATATGTACATATTTTCCTAGCCTACTTCAGCTTATACAATAATGAGAGCTACTTTTGCAAGCTTTTTGACTCCCTAAGCTAGTGAGCACATTCCCAACCTTAATGCGCATTCAATCCACAATATATCCTGTCTCAGCAGTGAATTGTTAATCAGTCAGAGCAAAGAAAATTTCTAAATCATCCCTCACTAACGGATCAAATTGCGGCCTAGAGGTATGCAGAAGTATGTAGAACCATTCCTGTAGTGATCAATGAAAGGCTGGACTGACATGTGGCGGCCAAGCCAATAAGCATAACTAGGCTTCGTCCGCTCGTTGGTTCGGCTGTCTCGCGCCAGAATAGTTCACCTCTCATTGGTCAGTGTCTTTCGTTAATAACTCATAAACAAAACTGTGGATTGCATTTTCGCTAAGGAAAAAATTGTTTCAAATAACCTTACGAACTCCTTATTTCCCGATTGTGAATGACTTTTGAGATACCTTTAGATTTTTCAACGCACGAGAAAATAATGAGTGAATGATACAGATGCAGGTTAACTGAAGAAAAGCAAGTTACGTTTTTTGGATGTTCATGGAGCACTCTGGAAACGCTGGATTTCGTCTCTGATCTCTGATGTAACTGCAAAACAAAACTGACAAGAATAGAAGTTGTAAGACGAAAACAGTCCTTAGGTTACTGCTTTACGACACACGGAGAGAATAAAATTTTTCGGTTATAAAGATGTAAATAATTTTTTGCTGTCATGTTTAATTTATATTATTCTGTTGTCTAATCTAGAAGTTTATCATAGGTATGTTGTTTTAGTAAAATATTTAAGATTACATTTGACAAGCTGCGACACCTAATTTGGAAATAAGTAATATTATTGAAAGATGAATATTACTTGAAGGTTAGAAAATAGACCATCAATTAAAAAAATGTCTACAAAATTGTATTGTTTAATAAATTATAAAGTGGATAAAATGTTTTACTTTGCTTGTATTGTTTGCTATGCTGATGGAGCAGTATTACAAAATTAATAATAATTTATATATCTATGAAAACATAATAATATAAATAATGAAAAGTTTTTAGTATAAATAATGTTGAGAGATTGGATGTTTTAAAATTAATTGATTATATATTTTGAAATGAATTTTATACATTATATGTTTATAATTTTCAGGATGGTATATTCTTTTGCATTATCTGAACGCATTCAAAGATTCAAAACTCATTGAATTGTCAAGCATGAAAGCACAAAGTAAGCAGTGAATATTACTGAAATATTTATAGGTAATTGATGATATCAAATCAATGTGAATTGTGTTTAATGCAATTTCAAGATGATTATGCCTTACAAGGTCATCTCAATGGTAAAAAACATTTAAAGAAAGCTCAATTATCGAAATTGGCAGTTAAATCAGCTATGCAATCAACACGGTGTGAATTATGTTCAATGGAATTTCAAGATGAGTATGCCTTACAAGGTCATCTCAATGGTAAAAAACATTTAAAGAAAGTTCAATTATCGAAATTGGCAGTTAAATCAGCTATGCAATCAAAACGGTGTGAATTATGTTCAATGGAATTTCAAGATGAGTATGCCTTACAAGGTCATCTTACTGGTAAAAAACATCTACAAAAAGCTAAATTATCAGAGGCAATAGAAAGATCAATTTTCGTACATTTACCGCAATATATTCCAACAAATGTACTTCTTGGATATTTTTTTAAATATGGTGCAATTGCAAAACATAGATCTAGTAAAAACTACCTTATAATTGAATTTGCAGACAGGTATTAAACAACTTTTTTATTTATTCACTATTTATATATTATTTTCTTTTATTGTCAATTTTTGTTCATAGTCATAACCAGTCTTTTGATGTTGTAGGGTTTCTACAGATGCTGTATTAAGTAAACCAGTGTGGATAAATAATATAAAACTCAATGTACAGAGAAGAATACTACACAGCAGTGAGTATTATTATTGGGTATTATAATATCTATACATGGTGAATTAATAAGAACTTATCTAAAATCATTCTTATCGATTACATCACATTATTAGAAAAAGTGCATTAATCTTAAACAAAATTTAAGAATCATTTTAATGTCTCAGAAAGTTAGATTTGTATTTACCCAACGAGCCTTGACCTTGAAACATTATATATTTCGTTTTGATTAACTTTTTTATACGTTCAATAGATTGTAACTAATCTAGATATAGTTTTTATTCATTAATTCAATATAATTTATCGTCAATTTACTTCTTGAAATATACTGTTTTACTTGAATCTTGAAACTTGTTCTTGATAAATATTTCTTGTCGAATGTTTTCAATATAATTATTTTCGTTTAAACTTTAGGAAGTCCGAAAGTAATGAAACCCATAGGAAATGAATGCCCAATAAATTATGATAATATAAAACACATACTGGAAGAGGAAACTTCATATGATGATCAATTAACAGCTTTTTTAAATGCAACTCAACTTACTGATGCTGAAATTGAAACAAAATATGAACCTATTTGTATTCAGTTGGATAAGTTATTTAAAATAGTATTTCCAAAATGTAAAACATATAAATTTGGATCCACTCAAATGGGCTTGGGCTTTAAAGGATGTGATTTAGATATATATATGGATATCGGTAGTTGCTTTTAATTTTATTATTGTTTTTAAGACAATGTTAACATCTTATATTAATAAAATTTTCATTTCAGGTGAACCCATAATAAGTGAATCTATGAATACCTCAACAGGTATATCTATGCAAAAAATTTTTAGGGAAGTTAAAAGTATTATGTATAGAATGAATTCGATATTTTCTAATATCATACCAATTCCAAAAGCTAAAATACCGATTATAAAATTTTGTTATGTTAAAACGAACATCTCTTGTGATATATCATTTAAAAACAGTTTTGGTATATATAAAAGTAATTTAATGAAATTTTGCATTTCGCTTGATACCAGGTTAAAGCCATTAATTATGGTTATTAAGTATTGGGCAAGAAATTTTAAAATATCTAATTATGCCTTACTTTTGTTAATAATTTTTTACCTTCAACAACCATTAGTAAAAATTATTCCTCCGTTACTTGAATTACAGAAAACTTGTCAACCACAAATTATAGATGGGTGGCAAGTTAATTTCGATGAAAATATAAAATTATCACCAATTACGAACACAAGTAGCATTCCGGAACTTCTTTACGGTTTCTTTATCTTCTATTCAACTTTTAAATTTAAATCTCAAAAAATATGTCCACTCGATGGGATGGTACATACGGAATCTGAATTTACGAATGTAGAAAATTTGCCACAATGTATGGATAGATACAAAGCATGTTTGACAGGAGACGAGAATTTAAAGTTAAAAGTAAATAGCGGTATGTGTGTTCAAGATCCCATAGAACTTAATCATAATGTTACAGCAAATACAGGACAGTCAACGTTGAAAACTTTTGTACGGTATAGTATGATTGGTGCCGCAATCTGCACGGAGGCTAGTAAAAATAATTACAAATACTTTTTGAATCGTCTTTTTAGTACAGACATAAATGAAAAATCTATAAGCAATACGTTCACTATTACAATTTATTCAAATCGGCAAAAAAAAGTAAATGATGCAAAAGAACCAACAACGGAGAAGAATGATTGGTATTATAACACGGTTTTTAATATAGTGAAAGAAATTTTTGAAAAAGTGTTGAAAGTACAAGTTGTTGTTTTAACTGCTGATGTAGAAGCAAAACAACAAAAAATTGAAGTATTATCAGATGTACACACGGAAAAATATAAAAAACTTATATTTCATTGCATTGGTTCGGTTTGTACATGGCGTAATAGAAAAATCAATAATATCATTTTAGATCCTAGTGTAAGCTGTTTAGAAAAAGAAGCTTTTATATCAGATCAAACGATAATGGATCAAGAAAAAGAGAAATCAGCAGACGATGTAAATTTAGATTTTATGTGTACACTTGAGAAACAAGTAAATCCTTTAAAAGTTATCTTAAGTGTAAGTAATCGAAACACTGATGAGCATATTTTTCAAGAGTTGACATACTTTGCAAAGAATAAATTACTTGAGATAATAAAACAAACATTAGCACATATACAACAATATGACAAGTGTTATTAAAACGTGTATATATGTTGCGAACATATATGAACGCATCATAAAGGACCAAAAGTACTACATACTTGCTAAAATAACTAGACATTGAATTTCCTTTGTCAATAGAAAATATGTTTTTTTTTAACATTATGATGCACAATAGTACAAATACCTATTTAAGTTTTTTTTTTCCATTTTAGTGACCTTCTGTTAGTGACATCTATAAATATTTGTAAATAAATATCTTTATATTTAATATATCAAATGTAAAATACTGTATTATTTAACACAACAAATTATGATAAAACATCCTTTAGCAGAATAACCTTTACAAAATTAAGCTTACTAGATGTAACAATGATTTGATTCTAAATATTTAGATATTTATATAACTTATACGACGTCTGTTTTTTATTTTAAGAAATTGTATAAGTGAAATAACGACATTGGGTTAAAAATTAAAAAATAATTATAACAAGTTGATTGACAAGTGAACGATGTTCTGAAAATTAAATGAATTTTCTGATATATAACATTCAAAGTTATGTATATTTAACATTTAGAACAAATAAAACATTTTCAATGAAAATGATTAAAAATGTATTGTAATTATAAAACTTAAAATTTTAAATCAGTAAAATACGTATGTATTGTCCATCGTTCACTTAATGTCCCGTTGGATGGCACAGGGGCAAGGGGAAGTGGACCACCCATTCCCATCTCTAACTTGAGAATAGTGCATCTGTGAGACGTTTGTCACGCTCGTTTAAACCATGCGCGTTATTTAGCGATTGAGGCGTTCGATCGTGCGTTCAATGTATCTTTGAGAATACTATATAAGTGTGTGTGTGTGATTCTCAGCGTGCGATGCGACGCACGGACTGTTTGTATCAATTATTAAAGCATATTAATAAATAGTAATGTAGTGTTTTACATCGCCTCCTTTATCAAGGTTATGGGCCCAGGAACGTTTTTGGTAAAGAAATACGTTTGAGTAATATGGAAAACGTACTTATTAGAAAAAGATATACGTAAGTGAGGTTACAAACAATAAAATGGTCAGTTCAATGCAGTCGCAAAATCGGATTGACAAATTAAATGGAGATAACTACCGATCGTGGATGTTTAACATGAAGATGATCATGTTCCAGCGCGATTTGTGGGAACACGTTACAGGCGAAATAGTAAGACCAGAAGATCCTCAAGAAAGAATTAAGAACGAATGGCACTGGCTACTATTGCTCTAAGTATTGAGCCAGAGCATCAAACTCACATTACAGATTGTAATCAGGCAAGTGAAGCGTGGGACATTTTGAAAAAGGTATTTGAACCAAAATCGAGGCCAAGGATATTAAAGCTAATAAAACAGATGGTATCAATAAAGCTGGAAAATGAAGAAACTATGATGTCGTACTTATCACGTATTAAGACATGTAGTGATAGCTTGAAGGAAGCTGGTCACAAAATCAGTGGCGATGACTTGGCTTATACCATGTTATGCGGGTTATCTGATAGCTATGAAGGAATCATTATGGCATTAGCAAATCTGGATGATTCGAAATTTAAGTCATCAGAAATAAAATCTATATTGCTAAGTGAATACGACAGACGAGCAGCAAAGGAACCAGACAATGCTGATGAACGAAAGAAGACATATTATCAGCAAACCCAGAAAGCATCAGTCCAGCAGAAGAATTATAAGAAAGAAGAAGGGAAGTGCTTCAAGTGTGGAAGACCAGGACATTTAGCAAGTAACTGCTATTCAAAAATTCAAAATACTAAGAAAAATAGAAGGTATGGTACACAAAATCAACGCAAGTCTAACGATGTGGTTCTGTTAGAATTAAATAATATACAATTAGATGATTCCTGGCTAATTGATAGTGGTGTAACACATCATATTTGTAAACGTAGAGATTGGTTTGTGAATTATAAGTCGATAACTAATAAGACAATTTATTCAGCCAGTAATGACTCGCAGGATAACTTAGAAGTAGTAGGCATTGGAAATATTAATATAAAAACTTATGTAAATAATAATACTGTTGATATAACATTGTACAATGTATACCATGTTGCTAATGTTAGATCAAACATAATGTCAGTATCGCAAATAGAAAATAAACAAAAGAAACTGATAATCGATAATCATAAGTTAAAAATATGAAATAAGAGTTTTAGGAATAGTATCTTATATACTAGGCATAAGCGTTAATCACACAGAGAAAACTATGGAACTATCACAATGTTCATACATACAAAAGTTATTGAAAGAATACAACATGGAAGAATGTAGAATAGCTGAGGTGCCGATTGAACCAGTTTTAAAATTGTCACGACACGATTGTCCTATAAACGAGGACGAAAGAGAGGAAATGAGAAATATACCTTATAGGCAATTAATTGGTTCATTAATGTATATAGCTTTAGCGACACGTCCAGATATAATGTTCGCGGTATCTAAATTAGCACAATTTGTATCGGATCCAGGCAAAACTCATTGGGTACAGGCGAAAAGAGTATTAAGATATCTTTACGCAACCAAGAATAAGGTGTTAACATATAGTCAAGGAAATAACAAAATTGAGATATTTAGTGATGCTGATTGGGCAGCTGATATTGACGGTAGGCATTCGTATAGTGGAATGGTGGTATTTATAGGAGGTAATGCAATATCTTGGAAAGCAAATAAACAAAGGTCAAATATCTACTTCTACAGTGGAAGCCGAATATATAGCTTTAGAGAATGCTGTAAAAGTAGCTATGTGGATGAACATGTTGTATAACGAATTCGAACGATCATTTAGTATGAATGTACCATGTAAGCCATACATCATCAGATGTGACAATACATCGGCAATAGATTTTACTGTAAATAGAGTAGAAAGTTCAAAGTTAAAGCATATAGATATAGCGTATCATATCACTGGAGAAAAGTATGAAGGCTTAATAAAATTACAATATGTTTCATCCGGTGATAACGTGGCTGATATTTTTACGAAAGCTTTACCGTATAATGTAATGTTTAACCATGTCATAAGACTGAAGTTATGCGAAGAGAAAGATGCGTACGATCAGCGAGAGTGTGACAAAAGTGGGGGATTGTGAGATGTTTGTCACGCTCGTTTAAACCACGCGCGCTATTGAGCTATTGAGGCGTTCGATCGTGCGTTCAATGTATCTTTGAGACTACTATATAAGTGTGTGTGCGATACGACGCACGGACTGTTTGTATAAATTATTAAAGCATATTAATAAATAGTAATGTAGTATTTTACATCGCCTCCTTTATCAGTATCCTTACCACTTTTCTTGCATTCGCATGACATTCAAGTGAGGGATGGACATTACATACGTGCGTATATATATATATACACATGTTAACATATTTTGATTAGTTAAAAAATAGAAATGCAAATCCCTATATACTAATGTTTTCTACAAATTCGGCTATGTTATATTATTATATAAGGTGCAAAAAAATTCTTGCATTATCAATAAAACTAAATTTATTTAAGTATTTTCAAGGCAACAAATATTAAACGTAAAAATACAACTTATACTCATTTTGCTGTAATGTTATTTTGTTTGTTGTTTAACAACGAATCTGGCAAGATCTGTTATAGTTATACTTTGTACTTAAGTATAATCTATATAAAAAAGTGCTTAAAAGATAGACTTCAAACATGCATTTATTAACATATTCGACTTTTAATTTCGTCGTTAAAATTATGTAGCACATATGTTAATAAATTGTTCTAAAAAACATAGGTAAACACTTTTTACATTCTTATTTGAAAATAATATTTTTAAATAAAATATTTTTTTTTAATATTTTAGCTTTTGAATTTTAAAACCTAGCTCTATATTTAATATCGTTTCTCTTTATAAAAATGTTTACAATCGAAACACAATATTTAAGTAATTTTGTTCATTCAATGATTCAATTATTAATATCATATTCTCTATATATTTCGTACTTATTTTATAAACGTACATATCATGAACCAAGGAAAAATGTGTGATTACAGAATGATATTTCTGTATATATTGCTTCACTTTGCATATTTCGGTAGATTTGTATTCTTACGTGGTAATTGAACTTAATAATTTCATTGACAAATTCAAATTTCATGTTCTTTTAGTTTTCATATGTAATGCTATAACAAATAAAAATTTCCATGTTCGTAATTATTGGTAATTCCTAATTATTTTAGTTTTACATATGAAAACAATTTTTATACGAGACAAGATTATAACATGTAAGGCGCATCATTCATAAAGTTTGTACAGTTATCATATAGTTATACACATCTGATAATCTATTATAGTACCATAAATAATAGTTGTCTTAGCACTGTTGCGTAATGTTCTATATGACGTTTAATAAACGTTATATAGAAGTTATTTCGCACTTGAATATATTTATGTACTGCCCGAATATTATCGTAAACATGGTTTGAATGTATATTTATATGTATTTACATTCATTTGTTTTTCATACGATTCTCAAATCGAATATTAACTGATACGTGAATTTAATTATAAAATGAAACAAATTAATATTTATATCGAGTTTTTAAATTTTTTTGTAAGAATAGGTCATAAATTTGTTAATATATTGGTATATTTGATTATATAATTCTACAATATTATAAATTTGTGCTTTACACAAATAATTTTAGAATTTTCCACGATATCCTCCACGGCCACGATAAGGTCTTCCTCCTGTATGCTTTCCTCTGTATAGATGTGGTTTTATGAGAGGGCTGGATCTTCCTCTCATCATTTTGCCTCTTCCATGCCAATCTGATCCTCTTTGGAATGTATGCTCCATTTCTAGTTCTTCTGCAGAATCTTCTAACATCATAGGACTTTCACCACGACTATGGTCACTTCTGTTATCATGAAAATCATCACGTTCCTTTAAGGAGTGCCTGTAGTTAGGCGAATACCTTTCACGAACGTAATGGTCGCGCATGGATCCCTTATGACTGGAAAAACTATCCCTATTTCTTATTGGTGAATTGTGATCGAGAGAAGATGCGGAGTCAACACGATGGTCACGGTCATCGTTTCTTCTAGGAGGTGATAATGTTCTACTCCAAGGTCTTTTTTGTGATGAATTACTTAAACTCCACCTCAAATCGTCAGCTTCTCGATATTTAGGCGTGTAATCAAATGTTTCACGCACATTCCAATCTAAACGATCCATAATAGGTCTTTTTTCTTCTTTATTTATATGTTGTAAATCTTGAGGATAAACTTGTACTTCAAAATCTACCATGGTAACAGTTGCTTGAACAAGTTTTGTATTTGTTTCTACTTCATCAGTTTGACAAATTTTTTGATGCATTTGTACATTCTCTTTCTTTGGAGAAACATGTTGGCCACCTTCTTCTTCTTCCCAACATATTTTACTTTTGCTCCTTTGTAAAAGTATGGAGTTTGATGAATATTCTTCTTGTTCGTTTTGTACATTCTCCTTTATAGGATCATAGAAAAATCGCCCTTTCATCTTTAAACGGGGATCTTCAGTAGGAAGTTCGCATAGAGCATGTTCACAATGGCGCAATATTTCAGGTTTGAATCCTATTACAGTAAGAAACATAAATTTACGCGGACTCCACATTACATTTTTTAAAATATTATGTGTGTTTATTTGAAATGTTGAAATTGTATATAATATATGTTTATTGTTATGTTACTATTCATTAACAAATTTTAAAGATTTGAAGTGTAGCAATATCCTTACCTGGATATAAGACTGGTAGGGTAGTAGAATCTAAAAAGTGTATAATAAAATTAAAACAAAACTTCAATGTGTAAGTGTAAATTTTCGCAACAACTAAATAAGAAATATATTCGCACCTTTTGCGGAAACAGATGCTTCCAATAGACTGGATAAACTCGTCTTTTCAAACTGCTGTAAGGTGAATTCATAAAACAAATATTATTCTTTTAGGGTAAATATAGAGTATTTAACTGCAGACTATGTGAAAAAAGCACACAAAATCTGGTAATAGGATAATATAAAGCATAAAACAAAATATGTTTTAAAAAAAAATCATTGTTATAATGTGTAATGAAATTACTTTTGTATCAGAGATGACTGGTGGTTCAGGAGTCTTTAGTCGTTCCTCTTGCGAAGCATGATATCCATTATAAGAATCTCTAAAACTACGATCCCTGTAGGTTGGAGATATTTTCTCTTTGGATTTATTTGAAAACTCAAAATTTTGACTTGGTGACTGTCGTGTAGTAGGAATGCCGTGTGATGAATTATATGTTGTCTGTGGGTGCTCCATAGACCCTGCAGCAGGTTCTGGTTGTGGTGATGATATTGGTGCTGGAAGAAGCGGTGGTCGATGCGAAGGTTGAATTGAACTTGTATTTGGTTGATTGTACATTACTGGGCCAGAAACATATTCAGTTTGAGGCAACGGAAGTAAGGGTACAGCTTCAAAATTCATTGGTTGAGATGAATTTTCGAAGTTCATGAATGGGCCACCTGATGCAACACCTGATGACATTGGTGGTGGTGGTGGTGGTAATCCAGCTTGATGCATATAAGGCGGCATCGGCAATGGTGGCCTAGACTCCCCTTCTGGTTGATATGGAACAGTATTCATCAATGGTGCTATACCATCCATTGTTGGAGGAGGTGCATAACCAGTATTTATATGTGTTGTTACTATTGCTTCATTTCTGAATTGTCTTGTAAGTTCATTAATAAAAGGTGATCGTTTTCTTGCACGACGCTCTATTGATCTACTCCGACTTCTACTTCGGCTCCGCCGACGTGGACTGTAACGTCTAACCGGAGAACGGCTCACTTTTCTTCTAATGCGTTCCATACTGCGGCTTCGTTGTCGATCTCGTGATCGACTTCTTCGGCTTAACAATTTAAAAGTTGAGTTAAAGTACTCTACTCGGTAAGTTACAAATTTATTAAAATTTTTCTTATAATTTTATAAAAATACGATTCTTACATAACATTTGGATTGTATAAAGTCATATTTTACAAGAAAAATTGACAAGGTATATATTATTCTCTTATTAAACCTACAATGAAAGTAAAGAAAAATATGATATACATTTTAAAATCTTGTCTTCTCACCGTTCATGTATATTTGTACGTCTTCTATGTCGTTCAGCACTCCATCTTCTGTCTGCACTCGTTCTTCTTTCCCAACTGACACGTCTACCTGGGCTCCTTCGTCGATCTGGGCTGAATGCAAAAGGACTTCTACGGATACAGTTGAATCTTGGGCTTCTTCTTTTGTCAGGACTGAACCTCATTGGACTTCGATGTCTTTCGATATTCATCTTGAAAGGACTTCTACATCGGTCTGGACTTATTAATAACGGTGATTTTCGACGTGGAGAATTTAAAGAGTTTAGTCTAACCCTATCTGGAGTTCGTCGTCTTAACGAATTTCCTCCTTGACGGTCTAAGCTCCTGCGTCGTTCACGACTTCTGCGCATATGCATCTGTGTTTGTTCTAAACTTTGTTTCTCTGCTATACTCTGAATAGCTTCAACTTCTGTACCAGGGGGAACAACATTATCAGAATCTAATAAATGCTTGATAGCTTTTTCCTTTTCAGCTAAAAGTTTACTTTCATTGTCCCTTTTTGTACGTATTTTGTCTCTTTCTATGTCCTTTGTGCTTTTGGAAGGATCACGGCGTACTTCTTCATGTTTTTTCTCTTCTCTCTTTGGCCTTTCACGATTATAAGATCCTTTGTAGTCACGACGATGTCTGTCCCTATAAGTAGGCTTGTAATCATTCTTTCCAACATAATACTACTTATTTAAGGGAAAGTATACTTTTAAGTATGTCAAATAGAATAAGGTGACAAAATAATATGTAGTGAAAGTTATGCACAACCAAAGTATATGGGATTTGAATTCTAATATTATTTTAGTAACACTGTATGACAAATTTAGTTAATCTGCAATAAATAATAACAGTTGGGATATTATTCTATGTTATTAATGCTACCTAGAAGGACGTTTCTGATCTTGTTCCTTTATTTGAGAAGTTTTGGGTTCAGCTTCTTTCTTTTCTTCATCACCTTCCCAAGCATCAACAACATCCAAGCCTTCCATGAAATCTTCATCATCAAGAAATTCTTGAAGTTCTTCGTCTGGAATCTCTTTTAAACCTTCAATTGCACGCTGTACATCTTCATTTGTACTCTTTAATGTAGATTCTTTTTTATCAACACTTTGTTTTTCCATCATTTCATTTTGCACATTGTTTTTGACACTTGTATTTTTCATTTTTTTGGATGTATCACACATATTTCTGAAAGATTAACTAAATAACTGAATTAATGAAATAAATGGCATAAAATATCATTTTTTTTTTTGTACTGATAAGATCACATAAAATATTTTACAAAATTGCTTTTGTGGTTATTAAAACTGAAATTGATTACAAATATGCCAAAATCTATATAGTGTTTCTATATTAATCCTGAGTTTTGAAATTCGTGTAAGTGGACCCAGCAAATGTATTAAAATTAACCATACTGTCGAGCAGTATCGATGTATTAAAACAAATTATACTTACATAAAATTCACATTATCAGGTTTATTTGGGCTAAGTAAAATTATACTGATTTTTCAATATATTGAATCTCAAATAATAAACGCACCTCTTAACCTTTCGATAAAACATATAAAACTGATATTAACACTTTCATTACGTAAGTCGCATTATCTTTATTTAGAATCAAAATAATTTAAAAAATTGCACATTCCTTTATTTTCCGAAGGCGATTATCATACATTCCTTTTTAAAATTGAGATTAGTTGCTTGCTAGTAAGCTGATTTAATGGATAACGTAGGCACTCATTGTTAATAATATTTAGTGCAATTACGTATGCAACATGTGGCATCAATAATCCTATTAATCTATATCGATAGTAGGAGAAATGAATAACAACTAACTTGATGCTTTTTAAATTCTACTATGTAGAAATATTTGAATCCAAGATCTCCGGAACTCGAAAAGTCAACATGTACCTATTCCGCCATATTAGTTACTAACATATTTGGGGTACAGTACGCATAAAACAAGGGCATACTTGTACACAGTTTTACTCATAAATAAATTAATAAAAGAAACAATATAAGATTAAGTATTTTGATAAAAAAATGTTTAATTGACATTGTATGATTTCATTCATAACTTATTTTCCAATTCTCGACTAATATCAACTTATCCTTGTTTCGTGCTTATTCATTTGTCATATTCATAATAAATAAATCAAAATTTAGAGAACAAAATAGATGAGGCTACATGGAATTAAAATAATTTTTAGTTCAATATTATATTCAAAATATTTAATTTTAGATATTTATTATTATACTAAATCTTTAAATTTCATTATTTTATTGAAATCAACACTTAATATTATAACTAATTTTCTTTTTGAATGTTCATTATCAATAAGGGCTGTTATCATCGAATGTTGAAATTAATAGCTAATGATTCTGTCTTTAACTTTTGAAGCACTTGTGGACTGGCTTTAACTGTAAAAATATTGCAATGGATGTCTCTTCTGGTATGCATATACACATATATGTAACAGAGGTATGTAGTATTGAATGAATACTTTATGTATGTATAATGTATAGTTATATTATAAACTTCACTATGATCTACACCTAATAGTAGAGTTTGTTTCTTCAGCTCTTGACTAATTTCTAAGGACTTAAACAAAATATTTGTAATATTAGTTTTTGCTTCATTAAAATCTATGAGTTTCTTCAACTTTTTGACTAACATAACTTTCTGGACGTAGTGTCTCGTAATTTAGAGAATTGATTTAGAGTTTTGATTATACTATTGTTGCGTATTGTTTGGTAGAATTTGGGGATTTTTGTGGGTTTAGGTGATCGCTTTTAGCCCGACAAAGTGCTCTGCTCTTCATGAATTTGTGTGAAAATAAAATTACTTCATTTTCTGAGCTCTAAGATGTGTATCCTCTGATCTCACTACATAATACCCGACGTTTTCCGTGGAATTATTAATGTCTTTCCATCTTCTTTTCCCGTCCACCCTTCTTGGCCAATAGGAAAATTGAAGTACCTCAGCTGAACGCTTATTCATCGGATGTCTCGCCTTCCGGTTGCAATTTGATGATGATTGGTGGTGGTATTGCCGCGATAGTGCGCACACGAGGGTGAGGATACAGTGATGTCTCACCATATTGCGCTTTTTTATCCCCACCATTTTAATGCGCATCCAGCTTCGTGCAGCTGGTTTAGGAAGAGAACAGATGATGATCGAGAGAGACAGCACGAAAGCAGCGGGTACTATGCGACTGTACCCACGGACGAGAAACCTAGCCGTCTCACTTATTCGTGCTTGCGATCTCACTCTTTTTACGCATCCTTTTGCCAGGTACTCTGAAACACTAGGTGCGATATTTAACTTGTACTTTTCGCCAGTGGTATACCACCACCCATCACGAATACGAATATAAATGCTATATCTTTCTGATATCCTCAATACAAAAGCTAATATTAGAATAAAATATAATGTTATACAGGGTGTTTCGAAATTACACATACTCCGGGAAATAGGGGGTTCCTGACGCCTTTTCCTTTGCCGAAATGCAATCCGCGGCTTTGTTAACGAGTTCTTAATGAATAAAGTTGGGTGCGCGCGCACGTTTCAACCTGCTGTTATGCGCGCGAGCCAGCCGACTCGTTTCGACTTTGAGCCGCGTTCGAAGTAACGAACAAAGATTTTATGAATTTCCTATTAATTTAAAAACTGTCACAAATATTATTAACCCTTAGGGCTCTGTGGACGCAGATATGCGTTTACTTTAACTCATCGGCGTGGACTAAGAGCGCATATATATGTCTGTCGATTTTTTCGATCAATATGCAGTTACTTTTTTTCAAAAATAATACAGGAACACTCGTTAGTAATTTGGCTTCCTCAGATAGAGGACCAGAAGAAAATGTGTCGTTTGCGTAAAAGATAAGAGAAGGAGCGATACGCAAAGTTGAAGCGCAGCCCTCTCTCCTTCCGTCGCGCCCTGGGAGTGAGATTGTTTTCAGTCGGCTGACTCACACGCGTAACAGCAGATTGAAACTGTTTTTTAAAAATAATATTTACACATTAAATTTTATATTTCTTTTACATGAATTAATTCGACTATGAAGATTCCAATATTATCTTCGCAAAATGTTTATTCCGTGAAAAGAGTTGTATAGATGTTTGAAAAACTGTGAAACTATTGGTGATAGATCGGGTTGATAGGGTGAATGTTACAACATTTCATACTCTTTTTAAAAAATATGAGAAAGAAAAGAGTGAAACCACAAGTACGATAAAATGAGATAAGATACATTGGATGTAAGTGTGACTTGATTCGATGTGTTCTGTTGATGTCATGCTGTCTTGCTCACTCGCTATTTCTTCTCTTTATCATTGACTATGGGAACAGCACTGTCAGCTGTGAATCGTCAACCAATGAGAGCACAGCGATTTGTTGCATTTTCTTAATTCAAGAACCTCATTGTCCCCGGATATGGTTCTCAAATTGAGAGATTATTGAATGTAGCTGTCGTCTACCATAACATAACCTTGTTTCCATTTTAAAATGTGAGTAGACAATGAATTCTATAAAATAAATACTGTTTGAATAATAAAAAGGTCGAAAGTTTTGCTACTAAATCATTTAAATGAAACGATTCTATAATCTGTGACCTTATCATTTGAATATAACTACATAATAACACATTTAAAAACAGTACTCGTAATATTTTTTGTATTATTTATAATAATAATAAAATTGAAATAATTATTTTCGTACAATATGTTTCAGTAATAAATATATACAGTAATCAATAAAAGTCATAATGTACAAATTAGTGAAAGTAATCTTAGATAATGATATATTTCAAAATTGTATGTATTTGTTTTATGTAGCAGATTGAAACAATGTCTGAAGCTGAAGAAACAGTACCAGAAGCTGCAGAAGCAGTTGCTGAACAGGATGTTGTGTCTGAAGAAGATAAGCAATACTTGACGGACTACCTTAAGGAAACTGAGCAACGATTGGCTACAAAAGAAGAAATTCGAGCAGCAAACTTAAATCCTAATAGACCATCGGATACATATTTTAGTAAATTGGATTCAACATTGAAAAGAAACACAACATTTGTAAAAAAATTAAAAAATTTTAGCAGTATACAATTAGAAACAGTTCTAAAAGATATGATACATTTGAATTTAACGAAATATGTGAGTGAAGTTGCTACTGCTCTAGTTGATGCCAAACTGAAAATGACAGATGTTGCACCTGCCATAAAAATATGCAGTTTCCTGCATCAGACATATGCAGAATTTTCAACGCATTTCTTTGAAAATTGGCAAAGAATTTTGTCTTTAAAGATTGTGGATAAAATTACAAATCCGAGTAAATTAAGAGTGGATCTTAGATTTTATGCTGAATTAGTTAATGCAGGTATTTTTACACATAAACAGGGACTGCCTCTACTTGGTTCAGCATTGACAGTTTTAATTAATATGGATAAAGAAGAACATAACAACGCAAGTATTATATTAAGTTTCTGCAAACACTGCGGTGAAGATTATGCAGGTCTTGTGCCTAAACGAGTAAGGGAAATATCAGAAAAATTGAATGTATTAATACCTAAAAGTAAATTACTTTCACCTGATAAACAGCAAAATGTTAGATTATTGTTAAGAGAATATTACAATTCTTTATGTAAGCACTTATTGAAAGAACACAAAGACCTTCAAGCTTTTGAAAAACAAAATCGAAAGATTTTACAAACTAGAGGTGAACTCAGTTCTGAAAGAAAAGACAAACTTGAAAGTCTTCAAGTATCTTATGAACGTTTGCTCAATAATGTGCAAAGTTTTTCAGATACTTTGGACGAACCCATGCCAGAACTTCCTGTTGATAGCGAAATGAAAGCAGAAGCAGAAGAAACATTGAAAATGATTAGTGAAGGGGAAGAGAATAGTATTCTTGAAGACATGTGGGGAGATGAAGAGACCAGACGATTTTATGAAGTTTTGACAGATCTAACAGTATTCCTTCCAGGATCGAATTTTAAAGAAGTACCTAAACAAGATGCACCAATAAGTGAAGAAGCTTTGGATGAAGAAATCACATTTGATGAATTGGAAGAAACTGAAAAAGTAGATGAGCCGGAAGCAGAAGTTGAGGAACCTCAAGTTGCAAACATTAGTAATAAAATACTCTTGGATGCATTTATAACTCATTTACCGAATTGTGTTAATCGTGAAATGATCGACAATGCTGCTGTTCACTTTTTAATGAGTCTCAATACAAAACATAACAAAAAAAAGTTAGTGAAAGCATTATTTGGTGTGTCTAGAATTCGCCTGGATTTATTACCATTTTATTCACGTCTGGCTGCTATTCTGTACCGTGTTATGCCAGATGTTGGTAATGACTTATGTTTAATGTTGAAGCATGATTTTAAGTATCATGTACGAAAAAAAGATCAAATTAATATTGAATCAAAAGTAAAAGTTGTGCGGTACATTGGTGAACTTGTTAAATTTAAACTATACTCAAAGATAGAGGCATTATATTGTTTAAAAGTTTTGCTGCATGACTTTACTCATCATCATATTGAAATGGCATGTAACTTATTAGAAACATGTGGAAGATACTTGTTTTGTTCTCCAGATTCGCACCAAAGAACAAAAGTATATTTGGAACAGATGATGCGTAAGAAGGCAGTTACTGCATTAGACTCACGTTATGTAACAATAATTGAAAATGCATATTATTTTGTAAATCCACCAGAATCTACTGGAGGTGTTTCGAAAAAGGACAGACCACCAATTCATGAATTTATAAGAAAATTATTATATCAAGATCTTTCAAAAACTAATACTGATAAAGTTCTTAAGTGGATGCGTAAATTAGACTGGGAAGATGAAAATGTATCCTCTTATGCTATTAAATGTCTCACTGCCGCTTATAATGTTAAATATTTAAATATTCGATGTGTAGGAAGTTTATTAGCTGGACTTGTTGCGCATTATGAAACTATAGGTCCTCATGTAGTCGATGGTGTGTTAGAAGATATAAGATTATGTATGGAAATCAATTTACCAAAATTTAATCAACGTCGCATTGCAATGGTTAAATATCTTGGAGAATTATATAATTATCGTATGGTGGAAAGTGGAGATATTTTCCGAACTTTATATTTGCTAATTACTTTTGGAGTTAGCATGGATCACAATATACCAAGTGTTCTAGATCCCCCAGAACACTTATTCAGAATTCGATTAGTCTGTACATTATTAGAAACCTGTGGACAGTATTTCATTGGTGGTTCTAGCAAGAAGAAACTTGACTATTTTCTAATATTCTTTCAAAATTATTACTGGTTTAAATACACAGATCCTATTTGGGGTCCTGATAATACTTTTCCTGTAGGTATAGATTATATGTACCGCGATACACTAACAATGTTGAGGCCTAAAATGCAATTATTTCAAAGTTATAAAGAAGCACAATCTGCAGTGGAAGAACTGCGAAATACATTGTATCCCACTCTTGGAAATCCTACCGCGGAAGATGGTGCCGATACAGAATCTGATATGGGTGTAATTGCTGAAGGAGATGAAGAAGTGACTATAACATCTGGAAATGGCAGTGGAGATGCAAAGGGTGTAGCTGATTTACATTTTGAGGAATCTGAAGACTGTTCTGAAGCACAATCAGAAGAAGAATGGACAGCTGATGGAGAAAGAGATGATACTATGGGTACTCAAGAAAATACGCAGGGAGATCAAAGTTTATCAGAAGGTGGCACAGATGGTGTTCTTATGGATGTCACAGAATTAAATGCAGCATTACCTGCTGGTCCCAGAAGAGTGAGTTGTCCCGAAGATGATGACTTTTTATCTGCTCTTGATAAAATGGTTTCAGATAATATACAAGACAGAATGCGAGATTCTGTAAAACCACAACAAGTAGACATTTCAGTTCCTTTACATGTTAAAACTACTAAGAAGACGTACGAACAATTACAGGAAAGACCGTCTGATAATAATACGGTTGACTTTGTTCTTATGCTAAGAAAAGGTAATAAACAGCAGTACAAAAATTTAGCCGTTCCTGTGTCATCAGAATTAGCAATGAATCTTCGAAATCGAGAACAAGAACAAAAAGAAGAAAAAGAACGAGTTAAAAGATTAACGTTGAATATCACAGAAAGACAAGAGGAAGAAGATTATCAGGAAACAATTAACCAGAGTACAAGACCAGTAACAGTAAATTTAAATAGAGAACGGCGACAAAAATACAATCATCCAAAAGGTGCACCAGACGCTGATCTTATTTTTGGCCCCAAAAAGATTCGATAAATTCTTTCTATCGGTGTTTAAACAATTTTTGTCATACTGTAAAGACAGAAGTGATTTTATACAATACTATAAACTACAATGGTCTTCGTACGTTTCTGTATAATTTTTGACAACTTAGGGTTTTTTATTTATAATTTTGGAACTCACATTTATTATTTATACAGATTCGCAATTCAACGTGTTTTTCATTGTAAAAATGTTGTTTACTTAATATATTAGACCTACATAAGTTTATTATATGTGTCAATATGTATTTTAGGGAATATCAATGAACAAAAATTATTGAACAACAAAGTTAATATCTTCCTTTATACAATTGATACATTTAAATACAACCGTTTTTCCTTGTTGCATGCATAGTAAGTTATATAGTTACTATGTATAAATAAAAATAAATTAGAAATTCAAATAAACTTTATTTGGCTAACTTGCCATACTAATTTCATTTAATGTAAACATGTAAATTTCGCGATACAAATTTACGTATTGACATATTTAAAATAGTACTACTAAATCATATTATAATGATTCGTTTCCGTTTGTTAAATATAAAAATATACATTCAAGGCTGCATTGTAAAATTTTATTATTTCGAAATAGATATTAGTAACAACTTGTTATCTTAAATATTATTTTTATTTTAAGCAATGCAAGAAATTAATTATTTTGTTCTTCAAAAAACAGATGCAAAACGTTAAATTTGATATACAATTATTTATTTTTATCTACGAAATTATTCTCGTGTACAAAATGAATATAAATAAATGTTAGGTGTGTTTATGTTTGTTACAGCTCTGTAATACAGTCTGTCATAATATCACATATCTACAATAATATATGATACCAGTAATTATAAATTAATACTAAATGCAATCATCCTTTTTGCCATCACCATCCATTATGGATCTTCTTCTGCATCTTCAAATTGACCTGCTTCTACATCCATAGCATCATCTGCTTCTGTGCCATTGTGATTGGACACTATTTGTTCTTTTCATATAAAATTATGATAAGCACACCATTAGATAAAACAATTCTCATTAATATTACACTTTGTTCAAATACTATTTTATGTTAATATTAAATTAAATAAATGCTACCTGATGGTAAAATATAGGGAGCATCACCAGCGCCAACTTCATAATTTTCAAAATCATCTTCTTCTGCATCTTCATAAATATCTTCTTCAGCTGCAAAATAGATGTATATTACAAAAATTCTTATCGTGAATTTTTTACACGAAAATTAATAATAGCTGTATCATTTACCATCTGAAAAACTATCTTGTGGATCAGGATGAAGTGCTTGACAATTATTCATTGCTTGAAACATAGCATCTAAATTATTTGTATTATCAGGAGCAAAACGCATTTCCGTAATAGGTGTGTCTGCATCTTCGTCCTCATTTTCTGAACCACTGTCAGTGGGAGGTGGTATGGGTACGTCTACAAAAAGTTAGGAAATTGTAATTACGTCAATGATGAAACCTTTGGGATTATTCAAAATATCAGATATAAGACTACGATATTTAAATAATGTTTGATTTTCGCATTTAAGTAAATTCTATTCAACTTTTATAATATTTCAAAATATTTATACAAAAATGTTAAAAAGAAGATTAATGTACCTGGAAGGTCTACTTTTGCATTAACCATAATATATAAACATTGTCTTGGATGTCCTATTTGATCTCTTGATATGCCATGTAAAGATATATGAGGATATTCAAGTGAAAATCCTTGTTGTGTATCATAGTTCACCCAAGAAAACAAGCTACCAATGCGAACATTATATTAAAATACATCAGTACGACTATGCAATATAAATTTGCTTTAATTTAGTTTTCACCTTTCTGTAATGTACAGAGTTCCTTTTCCTACTTCTGTGTCATTAATATACACAGTGGTATTTTGTTCTTCGTGACGTATTCCTTCTTGCGGAGCAAGAAAATTGCTAAGTACGACCATCTTTACCTATAACATTTAATAAAATAGTTTACTATTTATGCATCTCATTATGGACGTGTAAAGATGCCTATAACATAAATTAAATCTCATGTATTTCAGTTAATTTTTAAATCTGACAAATAAGGAAGAAAATAATTACAAGGTTATGCAGAAGTTTTGACAAACAGAACACTGGTTTTATTAGAGAAATGCACACATACTTCACAAAAATTTGTAATAAAATATTTAATAGAACATATAGTTATATAATGTATTAAGTTATTTTCATAGAAACATAAAAATACTACAAAATAATACTACATAAGAATATTACTACACAGTGCAAACGTGATTCTGTTAGCTCAGTTCTGTACAAATTTAATACCTTTTACTATATTTATTTGATCAGTCTTACTGTTAATTCTTAATGTAAACTTACCGCTTGCTTTTACAATGTAATAGTAAGCAAGATCGAACGAACTTTTCCTTAAAATGAATTTTTAAAAAATGAGTAACTCAGTTTGAAAACTTCAGATGCACAATGCAAGTTTTATATCGTAGCATGTAAGTGTTAACAATAATACAGTAGGATCACTAACGCTTAATAGCCACAGATGTCAATATATAAATTTTTCATTTTATAATACAAAATTTCACCGCACGTTACGATGTTGTGTTTCTGTTTTGCGTTATTGATATAGAGTTCGGAAGAACTTCGCTATAGTGTGTGCTTGTTCTGCTACGACTAACTGTAGATGGTAGACTATATACATACATACATATAAGTACATACCAGCCTTTGCGAGTACAATATGATTATAAGGCGGGAGATTTTCTTTCGCGGTTTTAACACTTACAATAAATGCGGTTTCAAATTTTTTAGAAAAATTCTTACAAAAGCACATTTATTAAACAAATAGAATGATGTGGAAACCTATTATATAAATAAACGTGATACCGTTATTGAAATATATCAAACTACAGTATTACTAATACTGAACATTAATGCAATTATACCTGTCTAATTTGTTTAATTGATTTGTATTAGTTCCTTAAAATCGCTTGTTTTTTATATTTATAAAGTATAATGATGATACTCCTATACTTATTTTATTTATTGACATTATAAACATGTACTGATCATTATTGTACATTGTACAAATTTGCAAGTATATATGTTTCATGTATACATTATACATACAATTCACTAATTTTAAAAATATTGGTTAAATATTAAATACAGCTTGATACCAAATTAGGAATGTATATAACAGAAATATATACGAAACTAAAACTATCGAAATAAATATTTTATATATTCATTTATACAAAACATAGGTATTATAGTAACATAAATGATAAGTGAACACAGGAAAGCCATCTGAAAATGTTTTATTATGATTACATGTGGCAAGCGAGGCTTTTGTTTCCAATTCCTCAAATTTAAAATTTAACTCTGCAACATTTTTACGTACATACATACATACTGTCAGTACAATAAAAAGTGCTTTTGTTAGTATTTTGCACTTCTTTCACTACTAGAATTTATTGTTACAAGAAATATCACTTTGACATCTTTTTGAAGATCGGTCAGAGTCCTTGGGCAAAAGGTTTTCTAGCGAACTTATACTATGCAAATATAACATATTGAAGAACATCTGGCTTGAATGCTATAAAATGCTTTATAACTTAGTGACAAGCGAATAACAAATCACTTACATTGGAAAACATTACATTTATTTTTTTTTTCAACAATGAGTGAATGTATATTATGGTTTTCATAAAAGAAGTAAAAAAACATTCTGCACATTAAAAACATTGTTTACACAATAGTCAAACATTCGATAATCCTTTAAATTGAAACCACTATAAGTTACCCACTGTAAATGAACTATATTATATATATTTTTTTTCATGCCATACTTTGTGGTAGGTATCAACGATACTGTACAGCTCATGCCAGACTCTTCAATTTCATATATATTCTTAGACTATTGATAAAGGTAAATAATATATGATAGAACAATATGGATACAATGTACAGCTGAATTAAATAGTTTATACTACATAATAGAGTATCACTAAACGTTACTAATGTTAATTGTGCATTCATTTTCTTTTTAATCGTGTTCATGGGTAACTGAATGTTATTGTTGATTTCAAGGGGCTAAGTTCCAAAAAAACATTGAGAGACATGTATCACACTAAATCTTGTGACATTTTTGATATGTTTTATGTTTCTAAATATCATAAAAGTTCTAAGTATGTAATGACAACCTGATTAACTGTAACAGTAGTAACAGTTATAGAAGTAGCACTAACGATGATACTATGAGTAATAACAGCAAGTAGTAGTGCAGCAGTAGTAGTGGAGGTAGTTATAATAGCATTAATAATGATAATCATAGTTATAATAGTATAGTAAGAGTTGTAGCATAGTAATGAGTCAAAGATCAATAGTAATAAGTGAAATAATATCACTGATGACTGCAGTAGAAGTGCAATTATAATTTATTTGGTACACATTTAAACATAATTGTAATATAAAGACAAGTATATATCTCGATTGAAACATATAAATCTCTATCATAATAAGATATATATAAACAAAAAAAAAATACATTAAATATCAATTAATAATTTCAAAAAGAGATTCTTATTCTTATCTGTGCAGAAGTAAGAACATTTTCTGTATTTATAGTAGTACATGAAAGTTTTTGTACGTTCAAAAGTATATAAATAAAAAGAAAATATATGAAACAATGTTAAAAAAAGTATTTATATGTACAATGAGAATATGAGTATGGCACGAAAGAAGTTTATGAAATATAATGTCAAATACTGTCTTAACATAGAATAAATAGTTTTAAATGATGCAATTTATCGTTATTATTGAAGATAGTGTCCTTGTAGTTTGCCTTTAAAAGACCATTTTTTAGTATGTATGTTTTTTTTGGAACCTTTCCCTTTGTATTAATCTACACCGTCCATTTGTATACTTCACTTATATCATAAATACAAAACTTCCAAGAAGAATATTCTCAGATTTACTAAATGCAAACTTAAGTTTGCAATGTGTTTGTGATTTCTCGATGTACAGTTACCAAATCTTGTATATATCCAGCTAATCTCGCATTTAAAGTATCCAAATTTTGCTTCTGGACTTTATTTGCACTTAGTGCAAGCTCCAATTGTTCATGAACAACCCTTAACATTTCACGAAGTTCGGTATTTTCTTTCTGTAATGCCTAGAAAATATACAGTCAGAATGATTACTAAATAAGTGTCATATGCAAAAATTATTTATCATACTTTTTACGAGATGTTATTATATATGAAACAGAGTTTTAAACATACACATACCAAAAAATCTTTATTTTTTGTAGCCATGGTAAGTGCTTTGATTTCTTCATTTCGCGTTCTAAGTTCACTTTCTAATGCTTCAACTCTCAATCTTAATGCTTCGCTATTGCCTTCAGCAATTTTTCCAGCTTCCAAGTCTGCATATTTAGCTTTAATTCTAGCATTTTCTTCTTTATATAACTGTAATTGTCTTTTCCATTCATCAACATTTGCTGTAGATTCTTGTAATGCACTTGTTAGTCTTGCATTATTCGTTTTCAAAGTAGTTAATTCAACCTAAAATTAAATTTCAGTTTCAATAACTAAGAAGAAAAATAGAAAGGACAAGTTTCCGACAAGGTTTACATTTTTATATATTATACCATACCTCCCATTTCTTAGCATTAGCAGAACTTTGTGTCAATGCAAATTTCAGCCTATCATTCTCATATTTAAGTTGCATTTCAGTTGATTGTGCACCTTGCGCAGTATTAATCTGCGCTTGTTTGCCTTGATGCTGTGGACTCTCTGTACTCTGCTGAGAAACACTCTGTGATCTCGAATGGACTGCATTTTTCAATTCTTCATCCATTTTATTCTGACAATTACCAGGTAAGGGACTGCTGCTTACCAAAGACACATTGTTTTGAGTAGAAATCATATTAGCATTTGGGTTTGGGTTATTCGAAGTGGATACATTTGAATTAATCATTGATGAATTTGGTGGATCTATAAGATCTTGTTCTGTTGATGGCATACCCGATCGTGACGTAATCGGGCTAACATTTGCACTAGTAGCAGGAGTAACAGAGGAGCTGTTTGATTGTAACTTAGCATTAGCTAATTTAGTGGCCTCCTTCACTTCATGAAACTTCTCTATAAACTGCCAAATGAATGATATTGTCTCTGAGATTGTGGTGTACACATGGCTGTACGTTAACTAAAGACATATTTCACAAACCTTTCCTAATTCTTCCTCAGATGAAAAGCCAAGACCGTATACGGTATTGGCTCTAACATCTGACCACTGGCCAAATTTTTGCGACGTTTTCGTGAAGGTCATATTTGGAGTAATAGTACTATTTATTACTGCCTAAAATTTAAACAAATAAATATAAATCACTTTTTTATACAACTTCGCCACCTTTAAAGATTCAATGAATTTTCAGTTACCTTTGTTCCTTCAACAGAAATTATTCTATACAGACTTCTCGTTGAGTCATAAAAAAATGAAACAGATACTGCGGCTGTAGAGGCAGATACCCAAGACCGTTTTGTCTTGGGATCGATATGAAACACGTGTGCTTTGCACGTGAAAATAGGTTGTTTACTGCAATTTATTAAAAGTAATATAGGTATTTAAATATATGTCTTTGATTGATACATGCACATCTACTTATGCCTCATACAAGAACCAAAACTATAGGAGTTTAATAACAAATATTTTGAAGTTTGTCTTTTCACATAGTTTATTCTATATGTTCTACAAAAATATAACAAAATTAAATACAATTAATAAATCTTAGATGTATATGCATGCCTTAAAATTAATAAAATTAAACTGCAATGATATTTGCAGAAATCAAAAGAAATAATATGAACAGGCAGTTTTGTTTTATACTGTTTCAGAAAAATAAATATAATTCTATTTGAAATTTTCTAAAATTTACTATACGTGCAGCATATGTACAACTTATATACATTATTTAAAAGTAACAAGAAATTTCAATAGTTTATAAATTCTTTATTTTAAAAGAAAACAACTGTAATAAAAATGCAACATATTTATTCTTCTACTAAAGTGTGAAATCACTTATGCAGCCTGTCTGAAAAAAATGACATGTAATAATAATAATATGACCGTGAACAATGCTTTGAAGATAATAATAAAAAAAAAATTATGTTTATATATTTTAAAATAACACAATGACGTCAATGGAAAATTAAACTTTTGGAGGAAAAAAAAGTGTAATATTATAGGTAGTTTAATCATTTATGGAATAAATTTTTTATTATACAAATCTAAAAATATACCGAATAATGCACGAGTAAACAACTAGAATAAACACATCTCCCGCGGTACTAATTTATCCCACTTTCGCTGTTCTAATGTATGGTTATATATAGATAAAAGAAAAGAAAAACATTCTGGTCCAGACTCTCTTTCCCTGAACGCACCCACCTAAACGCGTATCTCCGATGATGTCGGAGATAAGATCATAAATAGACAGGAAAGGATAGTAGAGCTCATTAGCGAACGCAATGGAATTGACCTATTTTATAGTAATCGACAGCATTCAATAATAGAATAATTAAGGATAATTTATAGTACTCATATGCGACGTGGAAAGTGTGCCTCGTGTGTACATATATTACACACCCTTAAAAGGCGGTGCGGAGTATTACCACGTTCACTTACCCCATTGTTTCTTTGCCGGATGCCATACAAGTATATATTAATTTCACAGTCTCATAGAAAATTTAATTAAACGTGTATACGTAGTAGTTTTCTACTAATAATAATTCTCAAAATTACATGAAAATTTATAAAAATACGTCCCACAAAAGATTACGGTACACCAGTTGACAGCCGCCATCGGCCAAAACTTTATAGCGAACAGCAACGATCACGCAACAACATGAATCTAGTCGAGTTTCCACCATATACCTGGATTTAATCGATTTTCCACGAAACGTTCATGTCTACAGTATGGTCATGGAAAGATTCGCGTGGCGCTAGTGCGGTGAGCACGCACGGCATAACATCGTCTAACGTTATTTGAAAGATCGAGTTTTACCCTCTATAAAAGCAAGTGAAATCGTTTCTAATTTTGTGCTACAATATTGTTTTAAAGCGCCAACTGACAGATTTTAAATCGAAAAACGAGCCAGAAAATGTAGACAACTTCTAATTACTCATAAAACCTTTCCTATTTCCATTTTATTATCAGATATACAATGTTTTAAAACTATTTTCTATGTTTTTTAAGAGAATCTACAAATTCATACAATCTATTATTGCTGTCTTCTAATATAGCACATTGAGCAAATTAAACATTTCAAGTTGCAATATGACAGTGGGAAAGCGAAATAATGATAAGAATAAAAAATATGTATATTTTTGGATGCTCTATTTGAATTATTGTGTTGATTCTACTATCTATTTATAAAACAAGAACATGGGTGCAGTACATAATTTGTGGTAATATCTCCTGCGTTCTCCACTAGAGGGTTTCAAAGCTCACACCTTTCCCACTGACATTTGATTTATTGTTAGCCAATAGGTCAATACTGATGCGTCTAATGTTGGGTTCCTTAGGTAACCTTATTGATAAAACCAAATAGTCGAGTTGGAGTGAAACGTTTCTTTCTCTTTCACTTTCGCGTTCTTCTTTCCTTCTCTTCTTGGCAATGTCGCTAAAATAGACTTTACCCTAAAGATTTACGGATATCTAGTAATTGGCTACGGAAAGTATCTCATAAGTATAGCCATCAATAATAAAGAGCACTTGGAAAGATAAGCTATCTTTCTTGGTTTTGAATTTGAACCAGGGAGGCGTAAGTATGAGTGCGTGAAGCTAGCGACGCGTATATGTATATGCATAAACATGCATGCATATTATAGAAGATGCATCATCCAAGTTTATTTCCGAAGCGCCATCTGACTTCGGCCGCATTAGAGTTTGTAAAGTTTGAAAAGTATCGAATGTAAAATTGTACAGATTGTAGTATATTACAAGAAGATGAGATATAGCACAAAAAGGAATTCTTTTTGCTTATATGTAATAATATTATTAGTTGACGTTTTTCCATAGTCGTAACGGAGGAAGCACAGTGTCCGTAGCACGTTTGTGGTCAAATAGGGCGCGAAATTACGAAAACAAGTGAAGCGCACGCAATCAACAGTGAGTTATTTCAAAAATGTTTTTCTGGCTAAAGATTTTAGATTGCTGAAGTAAAAAAAAGAACACCAAAGGTTCTGGACTAGATATAAAACTGACATTTGTCGCTGAGGCGCTTCTTGTACGTAACAGTACAGTTATTGTTAATAAGTTTAAATGATTATATACTCCGAAAGTGAAAACTTGTGCTTGGGGCACTTTTCTATCAAGGTTCAAAAAATGTCAAGTAATAAAAGTCATCGAGCTATTGTTTAGTTTGCATATACTGTAAAAAGTGCTGTAAAACATTCATATCGTAACATAATTAAGTGGTTAATTTGAAATGAGTAGAAAATGAATAAGTCATCAGCACAAATAGGAAAAGAAGAAATGATAGAATGGAATGAAAGCTTGGAACTGTTAGAGATAATATGAAGGAAGAAATATACACATACTAATCAGAAATACCATCGTTAAAATCACGCACGTAAATTCTTGAGTATTTCTTGCGAGCGTTGCGGACCGCCACCATCCTGCCGAGCAAGTACTACTGACTATAGGTGGGGACACTGTTTGTTTCCCGAGATAACTTTGAACCTCGCTGGCCTATACAAAGAATTACTAGATATAGTAACCATCACAAGGCGTATACCTATGTATCGTTGATAAGCTCTGCGGCATTGCTTAGAATGTTGGTAGTATCCCTGAAGCGATGCTTGAATACATGACCATTTTTCGTTACATATCGAATCATCCCGTTGTTTTTAAATCTTTCACCAATAGCAAGCAATGAGTAAAAGAGCAACGCAGCAAAGCAGTACCACAATCTTCTGTCTTCGTCTTGTATCCCATTTTACCTGAATATGTACAATGAAAGTGCGCAACGTTTAGTGGGTGGGGGCATTGTGCGAGAAAGAGAGAAAGAAGGAGGGGGAGAAATTGTCCGTCTTGCGAGCCGTCATAGCTGAATCATCGTGAGAGGTTCTTACAAGAGTGCGATAATAAATGACATTGTGATTGAATTAGTAAGCGGGAGAGGTACAGTGTGTGGGGCTACTTTTAATATAAAGTTCTGATCTCGATGCGGAGACCCGACGAGGAAACGTGATAAACAGTGTTTTGGCGTGTGCGTGATTCCCCCGTGAAACGATGAACGGGTTAAGTTTGAGTGAATTGTGTTGCTTCTTTTGCTGCCCACCTTGCCCGTCCAGAATCGCTGCAAAACTAGCGTTTCTACCACCTGAGCCTACATATACGTTCATCGAGGATGAAGGTTCCAAGTTTGCTATTTCTCTATCCGAGAGGGCCGAATGGCAATATACAGAAGTAGCGAAAGAGTCGGTGGAAGGTTTCTATGCAAGAACGTCACGAGGCAATCGAATAGCCTGTGTGTTTGTACGGTGCTCAACTACTGCACGGTTTACCATTTTATTTTCTCACGGCAATGCTGCCGATCTTGGACAGATGTCTAGTTTTTATTTGGGACTTGGCGTCAGAATAAATTGTAACATATTCAGCTATGATTATTCGGGGTATGGAATCTCCAGTGGCAAACCATCAGAAAAGAACCTCTACGCTGATATTGACGCTGCGTGGCATGCTCTCAGAACACGGTATGGTATTAGTCCGGAAAACATTATCCTGTATGGTCAAAGTATCGGGACTGTACCCACGGTCGATCTAGCCTCGCGATATGAGGTTGGTGCGGTTGTTCTGCATGCACCTCTGATGTCAGGAATGCGAGTGGCTTTTCCTAAAACCAGAAGAACGTGGTTCTTTGATGTCTTCCCCAGGTAGGTGAAAATTCCTACGTGATACATGAGTCTTTGTTTACTCCGTTAACGATACGCAATCTATAATTCGTTTATCTTCTGCTGTCATTCGCACAGCTAAGGTTCACGCGCATGACACTATCGCTGAGTTTATACTCGACGCCAAATATTTTGGCCGGTCTAAGGCAATTTTTCTACCACCTTTCTGCCAGAGATGATTTCGCTTGAACATATGGATGAACATATTTCAAATTATACAAGAATATTCTTACGACGTAGTTTATGTTCGTTAGCAAAATTTCAGTTGTCATCATCAAATTTATTTGTCTTCCGTCTTTATCTTGATGTTGTCTTCCTTACTCTTTCTCTATAGATGACTTCGGTTAGAGTGATGTTTCTATTTCAAAAATGCTGACCCATGAAGAAAATGAAGTACAGCTATCGTGGATCGAAATATCGATATTTAAAGCAACAGAAGGGTTAGATATTTCATTAACTTCTGTTCTCCAAATACATACACATAAACCGGTAGAAATATTTAGCGTTGTGTTTAGTACTTAATTATTTACGTGATAGACGTACAAAAGATGCCTCAAAATTAAATGACAAGCAAATCACGCAAAAACAAATCGATGTTTTTATCATTCTGCAATCAGATATCGTGACATTCCAAAATCCGATTTCCGGGAATCGCTGTTTAAATATTTTAAATTCTAGTCAGATGAATGCGTGATGGTTGATGCATGCACCCACACACGTGACTTGCGTAGATACTTCGTTTAGAAACATTACAATCGTGGAGACATTATATCGATAGAATTTTCAACGATTTATATTTTTACCGTATACTTTTTTTTATATTATCCTGATAATTTATTCCGAAACAAAATTAAATTTTGATTTCTAACGCACATCAATTTATATTAGTAATTCAACTAAATTTTAGTTTAAATATCATCAGAATACAATGAAGTGATAGAAATTATACTTTGAGGTAAATCTACTTAATTCGAAAATAGTGCAACTTTTAAAATTTTTTAAATATTTCGATTTGCATTTGCATGGTTCGCCGATTTCTGTAACATTGGTATACTTTCTATACTGAATATGCATATAAGATTTCTATAAGATTTCATTTACGCAAACTCATCGAAATATGTTGTAACGTTTAGACGGAAAAATTATCTTTTCGGACTATACTCTCACGTTTTTCGAATTATATTACGAGAAGCAATAAAAGTTAATCTAAATACTTCTCATGGAAACCTTTAAATTACACAATCCATCGTCGTATTCTTCCTTAGAAGGTATTAGGTTTATACTATAGTTACCAATATCTATAGTCTGTGGTGCTGTATATTGTCTTTAAGTTTATTTAGTTGAAAAATTTCTAGACTACCGATTTATTTCGTATAGGAAGTACCAGACTGACTTAAAACAGAAAGCTGACAAATTTACAAAGGGAGATAGTTTAGAAAGTAGTAAAATAGTTTATTATTCACATTACATCTATTTTTACAAGAGAGAAATGTGTTCAATATTTTTCCAGTATAATTATTAATAATTATAAAGTTTAATTATTAATATTACGTATTATTTAATTGATCCATTTATTGTGAGTGAAACTAAATCATCAATGATTTTATTACACACATATGCTATTAAAACATCCTTTTATATATTTGTATACATATAAAATATAAGATGTGTTTACAGTATAGATAAAATACCCAAAGTTACGTCTCCAGTATTGGTCATCCATGGAACTGAAGATGAAGTGATCAATTTCAGTCACGGTTTGGCCATTTATGAAAGATGTCCAAGAGCTGTAGAACCATTATGGATTCCGGTATGTGTTTCTATGTGGTAATTTTAAAACGTAAATAACATTGTTAATGTAAATATAAATTATCTTTCTAGGGTGCAGGCCACAATAATGTGGATTTATTTGAACAATATGTGGAACGATTGAAGCAATTTGTGAGTGTAGAATTGGTGAACTGACGGCGGCTAAGCCTCTCCCAGGGTCAGGGGGGGCAGGGAGGACATATGCATGTGGATAGTCAGGGGCGCAATACTCCTAATATTTCAAACACATCCAGTTCCAGTTCAACAAGCTCACAGACTGAAAAACTTGTCTTGCAATCGCCTCCCTCAGGGGAAAAGACACCTGTCCTTCTCTGTGATGAAGAATCATCTTCTGCCTCTTTAGACGATTTATACTTCTGTAACTTACAAAGGAAACTCTCCTCAATGAGAAAAAAATATTCCAAGGATGATGTCATAACTGTAGCAGTAATTGAAGAGAAACTAATCAACAAGATGAAAAAAATGAAAAGTGAAAAAGAATAACTAAAGTTGTGCAGGATAAAAAGTATAGTAAAACAATATTAGTGGTACGCCTTTTTCGATGGAATCAGATTGATTGAGCTGTTAAGAATCAGACAGTGGTGGCAAAGGAAAATTTAAAAGATAAGCGTTTTTAAAGCGTACCATAATTTTACAAAAAGGGATTATATTTTACAACAGCAATGAATTTTTCATAAATATATACATGATATGGCGCTATAAAAACAAGAAGGACATACATAGGAATAAGAAAGTACGTGTTTTATTTAAAACATTTAAATATGTGGAGAAATTAGATGGACAAAAGTAAGTTTAATTACTAGTTTCTATGATTATATACTCGTATGTTTAGACATATATTATTGTTAATATTTTATTTCTTTCTTTACTGCCTACTTTAACAAAATGTTCCAAAGATTTACGATTGCGGAAACTGTGACGATAATGTTCAACAAACGATGAACGTTTTTATGATTTTTAAGCGGATAATTTCTTTTGTTATTTTACTTTTTAATTCCGTGTTTCTTCAATCTCTTTTTCTCTATTATTTTATACAAGGTAATATTTTTTCTTGTTCATAAGTCATCATCTTATCGTTTCTTGATGAAGTTCTCTTTAGTTCATCAAGTTGATTTTCAATTTTATTTAAATGTTTTACCATTTCAAACGACTAGCTATTTAACATTCATAGATCTTTTATTATGTTTACTCATTTATAAAACTAAAGATTTTAAACGTACTTTTGTCCACTGTATGCGTCGTATAAAATGGATTGTTTACATACCAGAAACAAAACCAGTTTTATCAACAGAAAAATGTAATGAGAAGACAACCCAGGGTAGATGAGTGTTACCAAAACGATATAAAATATTTAAGTACGAGTGTTATTGTTAGTACTGACGTAAAGATGCCAATCTAAAACCTCCTTTTGTCCGCCACTGTATTTCTTCATTGAAGAATGGAGATATCCATATACATAGTAAGAGTCAAAGAAACATTATTGACAAAGCTTTGGAGTATATATTCCATCAAAGTCAAAAAGAAAAAACTCAATTTCATTATTTTCCAATACCTTTAGTAATAAGAAAAAAGACATTTCGAATGTTAGGAACCTTCATGCTCAGTTTAAAACAGGGAAAAAATCTGCAATTCAGTTTAAATACAATAAGAAATGCTCTAGATCAGAACAAATTGGAAAGATACGATACTGTGAGCTGTGTAACATTGCTTCAACATGAAGTTACTTGAGTTATTTGGTTATTGAAATAGAGTAACTGCCTTTACAAGATGTTGAATGTTAATCGTCGAGTTGGTCATTTGTAGGGTCATTAAAAAGGCTGAAGGAAAACCATGTACTGAATACTCTGATAAGATTAAAGGAAAGCAGCTTGAAAGATCAAGTATTAAAATAACTGAATGACACAAATTCCACGTGTTTGGCAAGTTACCGCTCTACTATTCTTCCACATGACTGTCTACAGAAACCACAGATTTATACGCACGACACATATTTCGGCTGTAACAGTGCTAGTGAGATTGTGCACATAAACACGTACGATACATTTACAAAATTTATTATATTTCTAGACTACGAAATAATGCAGAGTGATAAAAAAGAATTCCAAGTATTTAATGTAGATAGTATTCGCCAAATGAATGGAAATGGTTCGTATATCCATCATAAGTAGAAAAGTTAATATTTTCAAAGTTGTAAAAAAGTTTTCATATCAGTTAAGACGAATGGCTCGATCATTTCCAATATTTTGTCGTATTAGAAAAACAAGTTTTTTTTTCGTTATAATTTATTTTAAATGAGTGACATAGTTATATTCTTATTAGCATAATTGCACAAACTTATTTCAATGGTTAAGCTTATTCAATTTCCACATTCGCTCGGTACATACTACCTATCATAACAATCTTTTTTATCATTCTGTATGTCTGTGCATACTGAATATTCTTACTATGTGTACACACATACCAGTGTATGCGGTTGTATGTTGCAAGCCGTTTCTGCAGCATAGAACATAAATCGTTGCGGCGACAAATACGTCAAGTATTATTATTTTTATGAAAAGTCTCCTTAAGATTGAGGCGGACAGATGGCTTATACACACTGAAACATTTTCTGCCAGCGTGAAATGCAGCGATCACTAGCAGTGGGTGTGTAGCAAGAAAATTCCTCGCTGAACCTATACACCTTGTATTTCTATGATGACTTCTACACATTGCTATCGATTAACGAATAGTCGAACAGTTTCGGAAGAATCTCCAATTGTGTTCGTCGTACTATGACATTAATGCATTTAAACTTGTTTTTCATACAAAAGAAAAAAAGAAGTGGAAGAGAGAGAGAGCGAGAGAGAGAGAGAGAGAGAGAGAGAGAGAGAGAGAAAGAGAGAGAAAGAAAGAAAGAAAGAGAGAGGATTGTAGCTATTAATAGATTTGTTAATGAATGTGAGATGTATGAACTGCATCGTGTGTTTTCTATGGCTCATCTTTAGAGATTAGGTTCAGCGGTGATATAGATGTTGCGTGAAGTCGCATGTTTTTATAAATGTATCGCTGTCACTGTGACCAGTGTATATGATAGCTGTACGAGTAACAAAGAATAAAGAAACGTTTGTTTTTATATTGTCCCACAGCAAAGGCCTGTGCAGCGAGCAATGGAAATCTTCCAGGTAGTAAAGAATTTAGGATAGAGATATTAAAGTTAATGAATAGCGTTAAGAAAATTCGTAAGCGTAAGACGTTCTAGCGAACGGTATGTTTTATCGAGAGTGAATTAAAAGAAAAGAAAATAAAAAGTGTCGCGGATCTTGTAAAACAATAATAACAAATACAAATAGATAGGGACAATATTACTACCAAACTTGATTGTGAATTAGTTTATTTCTAAAGAGACGAATCGTTTGGAGAACCTTATCTATAAGTATGTTTCTTGTTAGTATTTTTATATCTCGATAATGTAAATACAATGCAATTAAATGATTTTTCTTTTATTAGTATACGTGTAATGTATGCGACAATGGGGAAAAGGCCGCGCGGAGCCAATGGAATGAATCGGCTCTACGTATACAGGTACATATGTAGAAAAGAAATGTATTATTCAAAACCCAAAAGGGGGATATAATCTCGCCCCTTGCGTCGATTAGCTTGTTGGTAGAGGCTCATCTTTTGGTTTTTGAACAGTACGTATTTCTGCGGGAACGTTTCCTCCTTGGTTTCTGAGTAAATTATTGTCAGCATTTCTATCCCGTCCCAATTGTCATTTAAAATACATTGCTACATATGTATATCTCCAGACTACAAGTATAAACTGAAATTATATAAATATAATTGTGGCCGTCGTATGAATGAATGGAAAGTGAATATAGAATTACCAAGTATTTAAGTAAGAGATAATCTAAAGTAATTGAACCTTTTTTTAAGAAGAATAGTGATTTACACGGAAACCATCAGTGATGTTAGTACTTCTAATTGTCATCGTTATTATCTTTACCCTCATACCATCAACGTGGATCAGTCTCGTTACTCTATTCTGTATACATAATCATCGTTTCAATTCAACATTATTATTTTACGATAATATGACGTGTATAAAATACCGAACCCATTTCTTTTTGTATTCACTTTCTCTTAGTATTAATCATTTTTAGAATACCGTGCAGTGTACGACACTACGAAATATGCTATAATGAGACCGATACTTTTCTTCCATTGGCCTTCGCCGTAGTTAAATCGATCAACACCATCTATCACAATTCTTATATATAATATACGCATGTATTATACTATAATATATATTATACATATGCACAGTCTGCATAATATATAATATATTTAATAGTTACATGTATAATATAAATATATTTCGTATCTTGCAAAGGAAGAAAAGAAGTTTATACCGTTATTTGAGAAATGTCCAGTTTTATAAACGGTACACACATCGAGGAGCAGATTTATCGGTATTTACAATGAAGACAGTGGAGAGAGTAATAACGATGGATTGTCGCTTGACAAGAATCCACGCGATTCGTCGTTGGTAAAACTGGTTAGAAAACAAAAAGTAATGATAATGATAAATATCTTTTGTACAGCGTATGTTTGGAAGCATAGACGTGTCTCCTCTTTCTTCTACTTTCATTCTCGATCCGTACGTCGCCGTGCTTTCTCTCTTTCTCTCTCTATTTCTCTTGCTCATTTCTTTAACTATTTTTTACTGTTCTACTATGTCTCTCATGCGCGTAAAGCAATCGACCGGTTCCGAAGAGCACTTTCGTCTTTCATGATTGCATCGTGCCGGTGAAATGGTACTTGGCGGTCTTCTTGTTTGGGTACCGCGGATTATGGTGTGCTGGTATTCGTGAAAAAAAATCTGTACATAATAGCGTGTAAGGTGAAGCATTAGAGGTAATATGTACCCTGTGCTCTGTTCGGTCGTATCCCATGTAATTACTAGGAGCAGATGGGTCAAAGAGATGGGAGGGAAGAGACGCATCATCCGCGTTGGTAGATACCGCAATCTTTTGAATTCGATCATTTGGACGTCGCGCGCGTATCTTTTCGGGGGCGAATTAGAATGGGTTTAGTCGTTTGATAAGTAAGATCTACGTAGGATTGTATTGTAGAAACGATTAGGTGAAACCGAGGAAAGAGAAGAAAGATGAGTATCGTTTGTTCTGATATGAAAAGAAAAACTGAGAAACAACTATTGTTTATTTAGCGCGTAAAGATATCAAACGGGCGAATGACACTATTTCTTACGAAGATCATGTAGAATGCGTAGTTAAATGCATAAACATACATACACAAATACATGCATAAATCCATAAACGAATACATAAATCGTTGGTCATCCGATCAAAACTATTTCAAAGTTTTATACTTGCATCGCTCTCGAATCAAGCGTGCCGAGGCGAATCATTAAGTAATTTGCTGATCTCGCGACGTCGAAACAATGTAATAATTGTTATGTAAATTACGCAGGTTCGAACTCTACCATTATCCAATGTAGCTTGTTTTAACACCGGATCTCGCATTATCGCGTGTCATTTGCCGACTAAATCAACTCGTCGGAAACATAATCCCCTTGTTTAAGTAATCGATCGACATGGCACTTCTGTAATCGTAGAAATTGTGATTGAAGTGACGCAAAACGTTCATCGTCATCTTTTTCTAAAGAAAAATCGAAAATTAAGTATGTACTCGTGATATCCTATTTTTAAATATTTTTTTTTTTGTTAGTACATTACACTGCAAATTGGTAACTGTAATTAATGCTATTGAGATAACAATGTTAATAAAATCCTATAGAAATGACAGTTGTGTTGTGTGGATTCACTTGTATGGTTTTTTCTATTTGTCTCCTGAAATCGTATCTCCTTTGTCACACTGTACTGCGACAATATTTTTTATCGCCTCCATTTTGTCGGTCGCCGTTCTAAGCAGAATCTCACGTTCCGTGGTCATTGAAGTTAAGCTGCTGATAACAGCGACAACTATGTTCATTGATTTCAATGAAAAATCATTGAATCATTGTCGACGCTGATTTTTTTATCAGGTACTATAACTTATCGACTAGTGTATTTACATTATATGTAGAGTGAAATGTTTTACAAATGTTGAAACTGTTTGCAGATAAGAATATCATTTCGTCACAAAAATTAGAATAATATAGAGTGCAAACTGGTTGTTGAACTTTTTAGTCGACTGTCGAGCTTGGAAATGACATTTACGTTATTTCGATCATTCAGGAATGTAAAATATCTTTTCTATGACCATACGAACAGATTACGGATCTTTCTGTGAAATAAAAAGTTTCTTTCTATTATTTCCATCTATTGATCGTAAGAAGGATTAAATAAGAATAAATTGCTTCTTTTCATAAACGTAATAAGCGTAGGATAATGTAACGATATTATTACATTTTTCTTATGCCTTCAAAATTTTATAATTCACCAAATGCAGGAAATCCGCAGTCTACGTATGAGACAATACTAACAACAAACTGTAAATTTACATTTTCTCATTAAATAAATATAAAAAATATAAAAGACTACGGACATAAAATGAATTAGGAAAATAATATTTTTCTTTCACCTTCAACTGTATTAATCCTCGAAATTTGTATTATACATGATGCTTATAAATTGATCTGCAATATGAATTTACAAAAAAATATTCATAATCGGGAAAAGCTATTTCTGTTGGTTCCCGTATTTATAGACAATAATAAAACCGTGCCTGCGTTCTGTCATTTCTGTGATCCCCTTTATTATCAGAGATTAGTAATTTATAGTGCTACAATTATTCGCATCTACCGCGTCTGGTGTATCATTAGCAATTTATCTCCTGCGAATTTATATCAGCCTGAAACTGAAAGGAAATAAGATTAGTTGTCATTAGTTTCTGATATAGCGTATTGATAGTATTCGTCACACGACTGATAACTGCATGCACTCTAACGCGTACTTCATTTGCCATTAAAATTTTCCACTTAACATTAGAACTACGAAACCAGTAAAAATGACTGTTTTTTTATTAGAAATTTGTTTAGATAAATATCTTTGTACAAGCTTATATTATAAATAGAAATCGTACGATTTTATTAAAATATAAATCATAAATTTCAAACAGCAATATGTACAGCCTTTGGACACATTGGATACCGTTAAGACAACTACTAATTAACATTAAATTAACCTTGTAATAACGACGGGCTCCAAATTTTTTTCATTTATGATCATTGAGATTGTAAAAATATTATCATGAGAAATTTGGTCGCTAAGGTAGCTATCTCAATTATTGTCCCCCCGGATTAGAAACGTACAGAAAAAAAAGTTTTATACATGAATTAACGCCCTTCCTTGATAATAAAATGTAGATTATCAATTTATGTATATAATACTTTTCTTTTTCTATATATTTTTAATCCGGGGGCATGAAAATCGGGACTCTACCTTATCGCTGGGGAGAAATATGTATTACCATACAAATAGTTAGAAATTCGAGTAAATAAATTATTGTTACTTTCATAAAGTAATATAAAACAGTTGCTTCCACTACTCCATAAATCTAGTGTTAAACAAAGAAATTGTAAAACGAACTACAAGCAGAGATAAAATGGCAACTGCGAGACACCTGTAGGTGTATAACAGAACCGCTTGTATTTATCGAATAATATGGAAAAGGTGTTCAAATGTTAGTTTCGCGTATAAAACATACAAACGTTCGGTCTCTGTAGAATGTTCATTCACCGAATAGATCACCGAACGTACATTTCGGTATTCTTCACGTTGTAATCGTCGAGGGAAGCGGGCCGACCCTAAGTGCGGTCTCGAATTTCAGCAGGGGTTCACGCCGCTTGCTCCTGCAATTAGTTTAAGTCGACGCCGGTTGTAACGCAGACGCATAATTCTAGTTTTACCAACGTATAACGATAATGCGACAACGTTTGCATCGATCGGCGATATCCTGACTCCGAAGGTCAATGCGTTTCTACAACGAAGGGGAAGGAAATGCTCGAGAACTACGAGCTGGTTCGCTGGACTCGGCTCAGCACCTTCGCGGCTCACCTGCGCTGAAACCTGATGCTGACGATAAAAATGAGAACAGGTTACGCGGCAGCTCGAGCACTAACGGCTACACTATACCTCGAAGCAGCGTGCTAAGCTACTTCGGGAAGGAAGCAAAATTTTATGCCACTGTCGCGTATTAAGAACTCAAAACCGTCTGCCGTTTCCTGTTGCATTAACTATTTCCCCCTCCGGGTGGCTCTATTCGTTTCGCGGTCGGTACGCGTGAAATCGCATTAGGAGAAAAAAGGGGGTCATCCGCGGCGCGATTTGTCTCTAATCCACGTCGAATCATACTATTCGGGAAATAGGTTTCGTCTAACTGCTTGATTGCATCAAATGCGGTTCGTTCGAAGCGTGCCAAATTGTGGGGAGGTCGAATTGGCGAAGGAGTGGTTTAGAAAATCAACGGACCTCGTTACAATGTCTCTTGGAATATTTTCCGAGCGTCGAGATTTCTTTCGTTGCCTCCAAGCTTCGAGAAGAAAATACCGCCGCGTCGGTCACGCGTACGGGCGACACGAAATTTTTAACTAGCTGCTGAATTTAATATTATCGTAATATATTGAACACATTGAACCGGTGTTTCCTACAGTAAATTTGAACTTTCTAGTTTCGGTTATTGGCAATTTTGTCGGGGTTGATATTCGGCACCTAACGTTTCAACGTTGAGTCAGGTGAACACAATGAAACGTGTAACAACTATTTATAATTAGATTACTTCGCTTTTCCGAGCAGATACAGAATCTAATTATAAACATACTAATCTTTGAAACTCTGATAAAGCGATCGGAGCAAGACCATTGTAGAGACTGTAACTATCTTAGTTGCGAAATACGATTTTCGTCGATTCTACACGGCGAGTATCGTATCGTAACGTAATCTTTCTTGGCAAAGGCAGAAACGCGTGGAATTATTACCGAAGGAGCGGTTGCATTTGTTTTGCTTTCTTATTTTTTTTTTTTAAATTGCTTTATCAACGGCTTCAGCGTTCTGCCACGCCCTCGTTGTACAGCGTCACGCAGTCTGCTGAACAATTGTACTCCGTATCACATGCTGCCGCAGCCGTAGTGTCCACTAAAGAGCCTGCGTGCTTTGTTCGCGCACAGGCACATAACGCGCCGCAGTAGTATTTAAAGGAAATGCTAATTTAACGTTTAGCCACTTATCATATTTATTCTATTAAATCAAACTTTCTTTTTCGTTTAGCCAGAAAACATATACGTATGCGCGAAAGCGTTAACATGCGAGCTGTTACAAAGTTGAAACTAGGCTCGCGTAATTTCAAGCAAGTACATGCTCGCGCATATCTCGTTGTTCGTAAATGTGCCTTAACAAGAACAAGTAGGTGTTAGGAGCATATTATCTTATCATAGTAAAAACAAATGACTGTTCATAGGAGCAAGCCTTTACCAGAGTAGGCCATTTGTTATATCGAACGGGACGTGGACGAGAAACGAACAACATTCCGAATCCGTTGTTTTACGATTTTCTTGTAAAACCAGCATTTATTAACTGCATTTCGTAATGCTGAAAACGATGCGAACGATTTCGTGTTATTACTCGTATTCACGTCGGTGGAGAATATTTTACTATCCTCATTTCAATTAACATTAGATTTAATTATTATTATTCTATTTAACCACTTATAGCGATTTAATAATCTTTCAATCATACGAAGATATTTATGATTGCACCCGATATATATATGAAATTTTCTTAAATATTTGTAGCGTAATTGGGACGATAAATGTGGAGACTTTTTAATTTTATGTATCATATTAAAATATGTACCCCTCATGTGAATAAAAACATGCCAGAACATTAATGGCACAGCGACGAAAGTGAATTTTTATATAAACCCTGGTGTAATTATTTATTATTATTATTCTTTTTAATTATAGTTTAACTATAGTATCCGTTTATCAAAAACCTATGTTTTCGTTGAAAATACAAAATCATCTCTTTTAAATAGCTGCAGTAGTTTGATTCTACGCGCAAAGATAACGCAAACACTTGTCTTTTAATTAAATGCTACAATGAAAGAGTTAATGAAATATGCACTGTCTTATATCAACAGATCCACGGCCACTAGTTTTTTCCTTGCCTACCTCCTTTGTTAAAAAAGTTTCATTAAATGCAGCGTACCTCCTTTATCAAGTATTGAAACACTCGAGCAAATAAAGGTCACGGACTTGCAGTTATTTAAAGTATAATATAAATTGAACAACAGCATTGAGAAGCAACAGTTTCGCGGGAAAAAGGAGGCCATTTTAATGTATGCATTGAGTTCTAAACCGATAGCACGACAGTTAATAATAGATATCGGTATACAAACAAATGTTGGAATAGTTTAGCGGCTAATATAGAGATTAAACCATTCAAGAAGCTATAAATTACTTTTTGAAAACGTTAATAATCAACCGCCTCGAAGAAGCGGGGTTGAACTTCGCAAATCGTACAAAAAGGGAAGTCTGTAACTTCTTCTATCGGGAAACATTTTAATTTAGATGAGTTGTATGATCGAAATTATTACTTTTACGATTTAAAGAAAGAGAAAATTGCAGTTTGAACGCGAGAAAGAATACACGAGATAAAATACTATTGAACTGTTCTTATTGTCATAAATATATAAAATAAAATCTGTTTAGATATATGTATTACGTATAGTGAAAAGATATTTGACTTAAAATAATAAATAGTTAGGCAACAACGATTTTCGTTCTATCGATTGCTACAAATAAGGCATCTGGAAGAAATTAAACACCTGCAAATGATTAAATTGATAAAGCAAAATCCATATTTAGATCTGAATGAAAATATTTAAAAAGGTATTGGAAAAAGCTAAGAAATACTCTTGTTTCTCCGAAATATTAACTATGTTGTTGTTAAGAAAATTATTAATCGATGTAGTACTTTTTCGAAATGTACCAAAAATAATGACTTATTATTAAAATATTAGGTTGTGTAATGAGTTCGTTCGCGTTTTCTTGTAAGAAAATATATACCGTGCAGACTTATCATACAATTTCAGTCTAATCTACCCTGTCTTAAAGTAGACACTTCCAGCTTTCATTTAAGGTACCTTGCATAGGAATAGCTCTACGGGAACGTATCTTAAAATCCATCTCAACTTTTCCTTTTAATTCTTGTAAACCCCGTAATGCCAGAGACCGTTCTCCTTTAATTTTTCAAAATGATCACGTCATATTATTGCAATCTAATCTACCCTGTCTTAAAGTAGAGACTTCCAGCTTTCACTGGAACTAAGTCGCATGGAAGTAGCCCCACGAGTACGTATCTCGAAATTTATCCGAACTATCGTACGAATTTATTACACAACATGACAGTATTTTATGTCCAAATTTCTATCGATTACTTGATATTCTATTTCTTACAATTAGTATTTATGAGAGAGAATAAATCTATAGAAAAGGTACAAATACATATTACTATCAAAAATAAGCCTTTGTGTATATCTTAAATAATACATATCACGATAAAATAAATATTTACATCAATCGAGTGTTTTAGATTGGCATCGTAATATTTCTAAAATCAATGAACTGTTTCAACTTGTATTTCATTTAATAAAGGAATAAATTATTATTTTTGTTGAGAGAGATAGTATTTACAAGTATTTGTAATTCTTAATTGAAATAAATAATTTTACCGAGATCCGTCTGTGTTGCCGCCATGTGTGTAGACCACTAATGAAAGGCTCGGGATTAAGAAGGAGTTGCAGGTTGTAGCCGTATTTGTGTACGAACAAACGGTCGAAGGCATTTGATTGAAACGCGTGGTATTGCTGTATTGCGTGTGCCGTGCCGTAGGTATCGAAAAATCGTCGAAGGTTGAAGAAGGGACCGAAGAATGGTCGGCAAAGGACGACAAGGTGGGGAGCACGGTTCACTGTGCAACGCCGATGGTGGGGGATGATCGCGGCGACGTGGTGGGGTACAGCGGGAAATAGAGCCGGTAGTAGCGGCAGTTGCGTCCCGAACAGCGCGCGTGTTGTTCCGTTTCGTCTTGTGTGTGTAGCATCACGCGACGGCCACCCGAGGCTTTTACGTGCCGCGACGAACCCCGTTCCTTTTTTTTCTTTTGTGCCAGTCCGCGAACCCGCACCGTGCCGTGCCACGAGTTGCGCCCCGCGAATTACACCCGCGAAGTACACCGTGAATTGCGACGCGAGTCGCGCGACGCCGCGGACCGCGATTCGCACCCACGCGGTTATCACGACGGAAATCGTAATAACGTGAGACGTCCTAGAAACGGGACAGTGGATTCGGTGGTGTTTCAGTGTTACATTCGTTCTGTGTTAACGTTCGTTCAGTTCGCCAAGACCCAGCGCTTCCTGTCGCGTAAGGTTTTACCAAGGAGGTGATTTACTCGCTGGACCATTGGGGATTTTTTCTGTGTCTCAACCCCCCCTCTTCGGCCAAAGAGAATCGTTGTTGATATTTTCGATCGAGCACGCACCGCACCGGTCCGGTACTACTGTCTTTGGTGAGTTCAGCGAACGTTTTATGTTCCCCGATTGGCTACTTCTTGGCTTTCGTCCCCTCGAGATCTTCACGGACGCTGATCGAGAGGATTTTCTTTTTGTGGACGCGTCATCAAATCCGGTGGACCGCTGCCGCCGCCGCCGCCGCCGCGTCGAGTGTCAACGATCGAGGACTCTGATTGGCTCTTAACGCATTCTATCACTGTCTCGAACTGCACGGACACTTACCGTCTGTCAGCCGGCCGTAAAGAAATGTCGTGAATACGAACCGTTGTCCGCCACAATTACGAATGCCGGTGGCGTGTAAGAGTCGCCACGGCGTTTGGCACGAAGTGCAATAACGGTCGGTTTATTCTCGGTTCTACGTCTGGTGTGCTTCTTGTCATAAATAGTAAATACATACACGTGTGCACCGACGACGGCGACGGCGACGTCGCTGCGGACTGTCATCCCTTGCGCGCGTCACAGAGCACTCCGAAAATTAATACGCGCCCTTTCTTTCGAACCTTTTAACCTCGCCGTATCGTTCCTTCATTTACCTGGACATGTTTAATCATATTATGGAACGTTCGCCCCAACGCGATCAAAGAAGCAGAGCCCGTCGTTGTGAATAATTTTCATTCGCGAAATTTTCAGGCGAACTCTCGAGGTTCTCTGGTAACGCGACAATGCTCGGATCAGCGTCGCGTTGTTGTTATTTAACAAAACTATTTTCTCGGGTTGAATTCGAACGTGATCTGGAATGTAAATACGTTGGGGATGAATGACGAATAGCGAAAGGAAGCATAATGAAATTTCTGTTTATACCCGGAAATGTGAGCAATTAAGTATGGGATTACGATTACTGTTCTTATAGTGAAGTTTATAGTAGTGAACAATCTATTTAATTGTTTCTTTTTTATTTATTATCCATCTCATTTCATTCGACGAAGTTTTGTTAGTATCGATGAGGGATTCTGCAGCGAATAGCTTTTCAACTGATTCTCATTTTCTTTACAATAATCATAATTTGAAGAAAACTAAACGTACACATTCGTGGCCGTGGGCGTGAAGAGGTTAAGGAAACTAGGGGTTGGAGTAGAATAATTTTCTGCTTTGTTTAAAGACTAGCGGTAGAGTAAGAATCATTCTAGTGCAGTGAATTGTTAACGAATAGTGATGATCGCGTAGAAAATTCCTTTTTAAAAGTTCTATGATCGCATCGTTACAAACTCTGTGGATTATGAAATTTAATTACAGAATTCTTTCTGTTAAAATCTTCTTGCGAAATGAGTATACTATAGGGGTTAGCGAATACTTGACACGAATTGAAAATTCACTGAAAAAATAACCACTCGTGGACGTTATTATATTGAACGCAACATTGATATATTCAAAGCTGCGAGCAATTTGTTGTTTCGCTCCGATTCGCGGCTTCCTCGATATTTACGCTATCTCGCACTGCGAAAACAATGGATTATCTTACCGTATTTGCCATTCTTTCACTTCCACCGCATGTTTGACAGCCTCCTATCAGCGAATTGCGTATTCTTCGAAAAGTTCCTGGTCGTTCTCCAAGTATATTTCACAGAAACGCTTTATGCTATCTGACATAATTCGTTCGCGTTATTGATTAGTTTTTCTTCCTCCTATTACAACGTGTTCTATCATTCATGATGTAACACACGGGGTGAACAGACCGTTCTCTTCGTTAACGTCGATTTCAACCGCCCTCGCGAGTTTTTCATCGTTCCGTGCGCAAACAACATTTCGACCGAATAATATATTATCGAGATCTCCCAACGTAACTTGATATAATTGAGCGTCGCGGTTGGACAAAAAAAAAAAAGAGAAGAAAGAAACCGTTCGCATGCAGCAAATTAACCAAAATTACTATTTAGTCAGCTCGCGTTTCTGTTTGATTACCCGAGTACATTTAATTGGAGAGCGCGAGAGTACATTTCGACTGTGATGCCGGTTTCATATTTACGAATATTTTGTCCCTCCTAAACCACGAAAAAATTCTCGCTAACGTTAATGGAACGGAGAAAAACCTCGCGGAATTAAAAATGAACAAGATAATTGCCGGCGGGAACTTTTTTTGGGGGGGAATCGCTGCTAGAAAAAAAAGCTCTAGGTCAAGTTGAATTTTGTGCAAGGACTTTACCTCTGTACGGGCCTGTCAGTGGCGCAGTTAGGGTGAGATATAGTGGAACGAGCCGTAATTATTTCTACAATCTCGTTCGTTATAGCATCTTCCTTGTTCTGGCGTACGCTGAAATGCGAAGCGACTCGCAAAAATATTCGAACGTTCGCGTTTACGGTTTAATCGCGGAAAATGTTATTCAAATACTTGTATCGATATATTATTATTTACAAGGGAGACCTATCAAGATTATACACGTAGCGTTGACAATGTACTCGATACCGGCGTACACCGTCGGTGCTCGCAGAAGTAATCGTGCGCTCAGCGATAAACGGTGTGTTTACAGTGAAAATCCACAAGTATTATGACTGACAAATATAATTCGGTACAATTATCGCGCATTGTTATCAGAATGTAGAAATTATGAATATGGACGATTCGAAGTTATACAAATGTGAAAGCGAATTAATATTGGATCTCTGTAACGGTGGATTGTGTTATAGAAATGCGGTAGATTTTTTCGGTGAAAGCAAATGCAAAATGGGATATAAAAATTGTTGCAAATAAAAGCACTGTCGTTCGTGATGTCGAATAGTTTTTGTTCTTTCGTTAAAGCTACTTTCTAAAGGTTATTAAATACTGAGATAGAAATAGTAATTTAATGTTCAATCCAGCATATATCGATGGTATGTTAGAAATATTTAGTCATTAAAAATAATAGTCCGTCTTTAACAATTATCCAAATACGACGAAACAACTTCCGCTTCTTTTATACGTCAATCTATTTTCATCGTTAGATGTTCAATCATTTTTTTTATCGAATGAGACAATGTTTGTTCCTCGTGTATGTCAGGATGTTATTTATTACAGTTAAACTGTGGATTTTATTCGACTAAATACGTGTATAGAAAATGTATAAACGAAATGCAAAACTGTAGTGACAATAGAATGATTTTCAAATATTGTGACATCACCTATTGGTTTATTAACAATTTGGGTGCCATGTTCGTCATATACGACTGATTCGATGTTATTATCAATCTTTGAGATTAATTTTGATTAGGAAATATCAAACTTTGTTAGGATCTATAAATTGTAAAAAAAGAATCAAATCTTGTTAAGATCTACGAGTTGTAAAAACATTCGAAAACAATTTCTATAACAAATATTGTCTTTTCTGCTCTTAACGTATGAAACAATTTCTTCTAATATTGTCCGATTTTTATGAGCACTAGCGTGGTAACATTCACATTAATAAAAAAAAGATAGTCATAATTTTTGTTTCTCACGCTCAGCTTACAAAATTTGTATTTTGTGTAGAGATATTTCCTAAAACATTTTTTCTAAAAAGAGAATACGTCGGAGATAGTCAAATAAATTTTTATATTCTCTTTCTAATTTCTATAATGAATAATACTTAATGAAAAGCGCAATATTCCCACGGCGGAGGAGCCGTGCACTGCGAAGGGTAGAAAATGGATTAACAGATTCGCATCGCCAATTAGAACGATCGATAGTATTCTACATGCCCGCACTTGTTGCAACATCTCTGTCCTTCATAGTACACGTGTATATATATATATATGTGTGTGCTTCGATTTTATTGATAAGAACCGTTCGATATACTACAATCCAGCGCGAGCACATCGTTGAAAACAATAAAATTAATTTTAGTGACAAAAATGCCGAGAATAGACCGTATCGAATTTTTCTGTTACAATTCTGGGAACTATTGTAATAACGTTGAAGAAAATATTTCCATTGTGCTGTGCCTTACAAAGGGTAGAAAATAGATTAGCAAATTTGTATTTCCAATCGAAACTGTCGATGGCATCCTATGCAAAATCTTTGTCTGCCACAGAATTCTGATTCGATTAATCGAAATTCCTGAAACACGAATAACACTCGATTCAAACACAAGATTTCCGCAGCGCTTGTGTCCTTTAAAAGGGCGAGGAAATAATTGTTGGAGACAGTGGAATCAATATTTCGCGATAAAAATGCTGAAGGCAGAAAAATGAATTTTCTCCTGTTTTTCTAATTTATATTTCTAAAACGAATAACCTCTGGCCAGAAGAAAATATTTCCTTTCCGCTGCGTTCTTCAAAGGATGAAAAATAGATTAACGGTTTCGCATCGCCAATTAGAACGGTCGATAACAGGTATTCGTTGCATCATACTCGTTGTAGTTATTCAGATTTGATTGATAAAAATCGTCGACGTAATCCAACGCGTGTACATCGTTCTTCAACCCTATCAGTGTCTGGCTCAATTAAAAAGGCGAAATAAATATAGCAGGAATAAAGTGAAATAAAAACACCAGAAGTATTCAATTTTTAATTTTACTTTTATGACTTTATGTCATATTCCTATTATGCGGAGGCTGTTCTGATCATATTATTCGTACTTCCATTATATTCATATTATAAATCGCGCATAAAAATTGTAGCGAATTAAATTTTTTATAAATCCCACAAATTAACATTAAAAGGATTAAAGGGTTGAAAATATGTTCTTTGCAACATGTTGCAGTAGGTATGCAGATTAATAAAAATTGCCCGTATTATTTAACTTGCGGTAATTATGAGAAATTTAATCTAGCATGATCACACGATTTATATCTAATGTGAATATAATGTAACCATGTAAATACAAGTAATATGATCCGAACTCATTTTAGTTAGTACCGAAAGAGTTAAACCGAAAAATCTACAATATTCTCACCTCGCAGAAAGTTTTTTCTTAAGGGTTGAAAATTGTATCTATTCGTTGCAATATGTTCGTCATAGTATCCTGATCCGATTGATAAGAAATCGAAAGTTCCTACCACATTCAGCGTACGTAAATTGTTAGAAACATGGAAATTAATTTTCCCGTTCTACTAAAACGAATTGACAGTTGGTTGAAAGAAAATATTTTTCCGGAGCAGAAGAGGTATTCCCGAGCGTGTCGTATATGCGTAGAAAACATTCGTTGCAACATCTCCGTCGTAGTAACTCCGATTCGATTGATAAAAATCGTTCGTAGTGTGTATCCGACGCGTGTGCACCGATCGGCGGTACTTAATGAAGGCGAATTCTTCCGTGGCGTTTCTAGTGCGACACATCGGAAAGAGAATAAAATGAAAAATAAAGCGCACGATCGAGGCGTGCGCGTATGCGCGCGACGGAAATTTAGAAAGTCGCGGCGAGTTGTATATACACCATGGGTGACCGGCTACTCGGCCATTTTGTACGCTCGGGAACCGGTTTCGAGCTTTGCGCTCGAGGGGACCCACGGGCACGAACGTAACGACGCATGGTGGCATGGTAGCGTGGTGGCTGGCCATGGCGAGCTTGTCACGGCGCGTCTCTATTATGACGAAAGAAAACCTCCCAAATATTATTGCCGATTATCGTTCGCGCGCGTCGCGACGCGTCCACCGTCCCTTGACACGCATTGTCTCATTGTCGGGGCACAGGCGCGGTCGAATATCGCTCGCCTTTCGTTCGCATAACGAGCCTCTCGTCGGCCAGTGATTCGAGCCGCTCCATCGAGGGGCAGTTTCGTAAAATAGATGGAATTAATTATAAGGAATGGAATTTTGAAGGCTTTTTTCGAGCAAAAATAATGTCGGTATTTTTATTCGCGATTACATACCGTATTCACCCTCGAACGACGGACCATTTTCGTAATTACAGAATGAACGATGGTTATGTTGGTTCTCAACTTCATTCGTCAATTTTGTTCCTAGTATAACAGCTATTTACTTGAGTAGTCGAAAATTGACTAATTATGCGATGACTTCAATACCTTGGACTATGCCAAAATAACGTGTAACGTTGTATAATCGCGTCGTAATTCTACGCAACTTTGTCTTAACACATTCGTCGCCGCGTCACCCATATCTGGGTGACAGGTATGCCCCGTCACCCAAATAACCTGGGTAACGCTCTTCTTATTCAAGATTCTATTTATTTAATTCATAAAAATCCCATATGTAGCACAGGAATTTAACGGAATAAGCATCGGCAAATGTAAAATATACAAAATAAAAATACAAGAAATTTATACATTATTATATTTGTTATACATTAACCTTTTAGATACTACGCGCCACTATAGTGGCTCTCGCGAATGGCTCGTGCTTTACTCAATTGTTTTATTATTTATTAAAGCAAACAATTCAAGTGAAAGTGTGTATATACAATATATTAAGAGAAGAATATATGTTATTAGTACTATATATAGATATCCGGAAAAAATATATATTAAGAGAAAATCGTAATTTAGTTACGAAAAACTTTATTTACGCAGAATCCTGCCGTACCTAAATGGTTAATTTATATTTAATCTATCAAATATAACGTTATCCTATGCATTCGGACTACCGACATTTTGGGCCCGGTAAGAAACTCGAGCGATTCGCGCTGGGCGACGAACGTGTCAAACGAGCTTGAACTTGGATATTGGAAGAACCGAGTTCAAGTTGTGTGACATAAAAAATTTCGGACGAACTCCGCGGCTATTTTGTGAAACTGGACCACCGGGCGTCGAACAACTCGTTCTCTGTACAACTCAGCCGCCGCGCCGCGTCGGCAAGAATCGTTTCAGCAGCGGAACGTTGCTGATCGCGTTACATATCGCGGTGACAAATGTCCGCGAACGACCTTATCCGAGAAAGTTGGACAGTTTTCACGTGGGTGTTGATAAATTTGAATGGATATTAATTGCGTGCGATATGGAACGTAATGAAAGAGCGGCGCGCGCGCGACGTGTTCGGCCGAAAGGAATGCTATAGCACTTTAATGGAAATTGCTTCATCAACGAATTAAATAGTCGCGTGATGTGGTAATTGCTCCGGACGGATGCTATAGATTTTCAATAATTATTGCCTGCCCGGTAACGCGCAAATGACCGCGTTTTTTTCGTGTATGAAAATTAGTCGCGGGCATATTTTATACGTAAGAAATTGTTTTTCAATGAGTGTTCGTAGCGTGAAGAAATCGTAATACATGTAACACACGTGTACAATATATTTGTATATACGCGTAGTGGGAAATATGATACGAAGTTTTATAGATTTTGTTCACAATAATTTAAATTATGTTCAGAACTTTTTCCTAAATTTCATTGTAACATAGAAATAATATTTTTTTAAATTTCTATCTAATATTATATGTTAGCATTACTTCGATTAACCTGTTCCTTGTGATAACTCCTCGCACGGTAATTAAATCGTAAGGCGAAAGATCAACTAAAGTACATTAATTTCGAAGTCAAAGCGTCGATACAACGTTCCTTTTTTTTAAAGAATATTACGAACAATTCGGAGATAAAACTGATTAATAAAACGTAACTAATTGTGAAATAAGAAATCTGAAATTGGTCATTTCGACGCGTCCGGCAATTTTGTTAAGTTTGCGTTGCCCCACCGGGGATTCGCTTTATAAGTTCGTAGATTCGATCAAACATTAATTTCGCGGGTCGCCGTATTTTTACAGTTCGATCACGATTTTTCCTTTGTTTTATTACCGTAACACCGCGAAGCGAAATTTCATTGAAATTCGAGAGCCTCCGACGGAACCCAATCGGAGTTCAGTGACTGCCAGTCTCTGTCGCGTGATTCAGAGTTGTCCGTAGGAAATGTGTATCGATCGCTGCCATGACGCCTATTGCCTGGGAGCAGTGCCTATTGTTCATAATAAGCGAATTATTTTCTTTTGTAATAGCACGAGCGATGCGAAGGTCGATGCGCAACGGTCTGCCGGGAGCTGCTTATTGAAATTTAACAAGCCTCGTTCGGCATGCCCGACAGAACGATTTTTTTTTAACTTTGTTGCGAGATATTCTTCTCCTCAAGATTTATATCCAATCGATAGTTTCCGACCGCGTCCAAGTTTCTTCGCGGACCGCTCTAAAGCAGTCGTAAATTTCGCGAGTTCGGTTACGTCGATGCCGCAGAAAGAAAGTAACAATTAAATGGAATCGCGTTATTCCGCGGCGATCGAGAGCTGCCCTATCGCCGTGCTGTTTTCGAAAAATCATTGTTCATCCTTTGGCGCGTTGCGCGAGAAGCTGCGAGCTTCGGGAGTGCAACTGAACAAATCTTGAGTCAATATTTGCGTTAGCAACGCTGCATGGGGCAGAATTGTGCTCCGCGTGTGTATGTACTATCTTGACGACTCCGGTGTATTTTTTCCAACTTTTTTTTTCTAAAAATAAACTCGCGCTATAATCTTCAATTATCATATTCAGCGCATGCGAAACAAGATATTAACTCGACATCGGATCTGCCGTAAATAACGGACAATTTGTAAACGATTACGCGCATGCACTTTTATTTCCCTTTAACAGATTCGCTGCAGTACGATCATGCAATTGTAATTCACGTGCAACAATGGCAAGCTTCGCCCGAGTCGAGATATTAATGAAATGGTTCTTTTCAATTGAAATATCGAATACTCCGGGGGCATTACATATTCGAATCTTCTGCAGAAATGCGCACGGAAAAATATTGCTAATGAATCGTTCGCGTTTATTGCTCGATGCAACGACGATAAGGGTGAAATATTTTATTTCTGGAAAACGTGTAATGACGTGCGCAGTATAGTATCATTCTAGGACGAACTGATCGCGAGTATGACATAGAACTATTTGCAGACATCTGTGGAACGAAGGAATCGAAGCAAAAGATAAAAGTAAATTTGCTTTTGAACACTTCGTAATGAGTAGCGCGAATTCAAAATATCTTTAAAATATTAAAATCATTCTTCAATTTTTAAGATCTATCGTCTTTTTATAGACCTTTGGAAAGTCTGCAACAGTCGAACCATAAATAACTTCTATTTTTTTTATCAGACAATTTTGTTTTCTTTTTAGTTATCTTTTTTATTTTATTTATTTCGAACTCTTATCTATTTAGTGGAATCAAAAACTTGTTTGTTCCGGTGACTCATAGTGAGTAAGTACGAACTATTTATGACTCGACCTAATATATACTTTAAATTGTCCAGCTTTATTTACATTCCTTTGAAGCAATCTACAGTGATGTGAATAATCATAGATTTAAAGTAACTTTTTAGCGATATTTACGCAAAAATTTAACGAAATACGTGAATACGATATTTTGGGAAGTTTTCATTCAGACTGCTTCTAAGTCAAAGGTTTAATAAATGAAATAATAAAATAAAATGGCACAATGATAGCGGAGAAGTAATTTCGATCATTTCATAAAACACCGAATAGTTTGATTTTTTAGTCGTATTAACAGTTTTGCAAACATCATTGCAATTCTACTTTCAACGATGAGCGAAGTCTGCTAAAGATATTTGTATTCTCCGAAGTAAATTTTCCAAAGAAACAGACATATGTTCGAAGTAAATCGAACGATTTACCGGAGACGCTGAATCGAATTCGTTTCGCATCGTTATAGAAAATTGTCGCGCGGCGCGCGACGGTGTAAATTTATTATAAAACAAGGTTCATTTTCGAGCCGAGTCCGACGAACGGTCTTCAACTTCACCTTGCAATACGGCGACTGTCGATAGCGGCAACGATAGGCGCGTATCAAGATGGGTAAAGTGTGCCGTGTTTGTTAAATAAATACGTAGCGTAACCTTTCGCGTGATGCAGGAACTTTCATCAAACATTTATGAGCCCTTTCGCCGGGAGAAAATGTGAAAAACACGTATTTATGAAAAATGCATATAATAATGCATGCCCATTCGAGCCGTTCGGCTAGAGTGAAAGTAGTGATATATTGCCCATCCCGATGCCTATAGACACAGATAAATATACGAGGTTAACATGCAGATCTCCCTAAACGTTTTTCCCGGCAAATCGCACCCGGTCCGGTTATTATCATTTTCCACCGAATTCTGTCAGTCGTGATCGCCGAACGTTCCCGTCATTCGCGTATAATACACGTCGTTACGACATAAATATTAACCGAAATGGAAATTAGCACCAGCTGCGGCACGTTGCGCGCGGCAAGAAAAAGAAATTGGACGAAAGATTGCTAACTACGCTAAATGCTCGATTTGCATAAATAATGAATACCGTCGGCAACACGACGAAACGTACTCGTGCATAATTTTCTTAATTGACATATCTGGTCGACGAACAGTGATTGTTTCGATCTGTTTCAGAATTAAGAAGTTGAACTTTTTTTAGAATAAAACACTCACGGTACATGTATATAAGCATCTAATAAGACACGTCAAAAAAAAAAAAATAGAATACTTCGAACCAACGCGTGGTATCTCATATTTTAGTACCATATTATTCTCATTACATCTATTTTTACTAGGTACATTGATATTGACAAATGTTGCATTACGGAATGGAAGTACATACTTCGGATGAATATTGCATAATACACAAATAGCCGAAAGTAGTTTATATTTTTTCTATTCAATCATCGCGTGGGATTACAAAATTTTGTTTAATTAATTAACATGCCAAGTTTTCTAACTAAACAATGTCATTGAGGACGAACATAAAAATAAATTCGTATCCTTTTATTCTACCCGCGGCTGTTAAAAAAAGGAAGAGTCAGAGCGATCGGTGACACATCGACAAATCGATTGTTTTAATTCCTAGAAGAATCGAAATCGGCGACGCCGTGGAACGGGAACGTAGTCGGATCTGTTTCGATCCGCGTCGCGCGAACTGAATCCGCGTCGAAACTTTTTTCCCCCCCCCGCCGCCGCCGGTATCCATGCATAATGTATGCCAGTGATTATTCAGGATCCTAACATGTCCGGACAATCTTAACGGTGAAGTGCAAAGTTGGCGTTATTCCATTCTGGTCATTTGTCACGGGCCGGAGTTGATACCGGTAGCGCGCGAATAGACGATTCATGTAAATCCGGGGGACCGAGAGCGGTTTTCATATTATTCTAATTGGCAAACTTTCAGTTCCGCTGGAAATTTATGAACTCCTCTTCTTGCCGCGCCGCATACGTGCACGGCAACCCCTGTACAATGCTGATTCATTGGTCAGCTTCTTATGTAGCCGCATTAATTGGACACGATCTATTAAATATTAAAAGCAACGGTACGCCTTTTGAGTCACTGACTCTTCCGGAGCCTGCAGTCCACGGAGTCTGCATTTGCTTCTGCCTTGTGCCAACCGTGCGAGAAGTCTGACAACAAAATTGTGTTTTATGATCGATTCAACGCAATATACGAACGCCAATTATTCTAATTTGAGTTTCTGGTTTCCCGAGTTTTTTTAAACGTGAGAGACATTTTTATTTCGTATATTTAAATGTCTTGTGATTTATTTTACAACTGAAATCATTGGAAATTTTTCTTTGGGTCATAATTTGCATGACATTATTTATTGACGGAAAGACATCTTTTTATTGATTCGAATCAATTATTCGCATAATTTTTTGTTCAAATAAATCATTTGCTTAATTCTTTACTCGAATAGAGTAAATTTTTGTTAACCGTTTTTACATAATTTTATAACAATACGTAGTAAAAAGTAAATCAATAAATCATGTAGAAACCCTTTATAGCCTATCATCTTCAGTTAAATCAATTATATTCCGCGTGAAATCCCGTGCGAGGAAATCTTATTCGATAACACCGAATAAAATCTTGTTCGTTAGTCCTTATCAGTCATCCGTTATCCGAGTCAAATATTGCAGAATTCTGCTCTCTTCGTATCCTACACGTACCGATAATTTTCCACCGTATCGCAAATAAAACGATGCGACACTCTGCTCGTCCCACGCGTGTGCACCAAGCGATTAAAGGGTTCAACTGGAATGCATATTTAGACGGAACATCTAATTAGTAGCAGGTTCTCTCGGTCGCAAATAGGAACGTTTTGTCTCGCTTCCGTAAAACGACAGATCATTTTTCCCGAATTCCACACCGCGACTGGTACATTCGTCAGCCGGATATCCGGCGGCTCGGCGTTACCGGTAAAACCGTGCCGCGCGCGGCAGAGACTATTGCCGTGATAATCTTTATTAATTTCTCGGATCGCAGGCTCGCGGTTTAAACGGTCGTACGCGGGGGCAGCACACCGGGGTACCCGAAAGGTAAGCATCACCCGTTGCTCTTCTCCAGTCATTAATGTCATCGGCTACAGCTGGCACGGACAACGCAAGTAGACTATTCATGCTAAAGTCGAGAATCATGTAGGCAGGTAGGCTCGCGGAAGAGAAAGTGCCGGGGCTCGGTTCTTACGTTCATATATAACGTCGACGTCGAAGAACACCGACACTCGGCTAGATACGGTCCGTCGTAGCTACACGCTTTTCCTGTTCTCGATTCAGGTCCCCGTCTAGACAAAACATTCTCCTTGCACCCTGCTCTCCTGCCTCCCACTCTCTTCCTTGCTTCTTTCATTTTGTTGCCCCTTTCTTTTTTTTTTCTTTTCCTTCCGCCGACTCGATGAACGTCGAATGCAAAGGCCGTGGAACAGGGTGGAGGGGAGGGGGGCAACACAACAAGAAGAGAGCCGCGGATATTCGGAATCGTGCCAAGTAGATATTTATACGGTAACAAGGGTCACTCTGACGCGCGGCGGTGCAAGAGGCATCGAGAAGCTGGATTAAGGGGCGAGCCTGGTTTTCGATGCTGAAATATCAGTGATTTTTAAGAATTCCTTCTCCGACAACTAGAAGTCGAACTTCTCGAACGATTCGGGAAGGTTTTATTTTTCATCTGGAAAATACAAAAAACTGTTTCGTTGACGAAGTCTGGGAAACGCATTTCTTAAATTTGTTTTTTATTCTTTTATCGTGCAAACAAATTGCGATTTTTTAAATCGATTTTTAAGCTGTTCTCTTGTAATTTAATCTCTCTAACGACTCTCCGAAAAATTAGATCGCTTTGCCCGATTATAAGAAGGTTTCAAAAGATAGATAAACTATACTTCGTACAGTGATTATATTTGCGTTCTGAAAAATTTCATCGGGTGGAACAATGCAAAACGAGGCTCGCGAATATTTTCATTTACGATTTTTAATACAAATTCAGTGGAACTCGGCACTTGAATTGATTGAGTTCTATAGAGTTAATTTCTATATGTAAAATGTAATAATTGTTACTAAAAACCAATGGAGCGGTTGAAGTGATTTTTATAACAATCGAAGACACTCCGCGTTACAAGATTTTCTTACGAAAATGTTTCACGTTGCTAGGAATATATATATTTTTTTAAGATATGAGAAATTTGGCCGCAAATATATGATTTCGGTCGGAAAATGCCTTTTTTTTATCGCTTTTGGAGACGCCTCTTGCACCGCTATGCCGCGGCCCAAATGCGAGGGAACAGTTCTTTCACGGCTGCGCGCAGCCTGAATCTTCCGCGCGGGAACGAAACTGATACCCTAACGAGATGTCGTTATCCCTCTTGCTCCATATTTCCACCCTTCAACGGCCGCCTTTTGTTCACCATTCACACCTTTCCACTGCTTTGTCGCTCGCGCACTCTTTTGTGCCAATATGTATTACTAATTCGGAAATTCTGGGAGCAGTGTTCTACATTCCAGCCTCGGCGACGAAATACGAATGAATCGAGATTTTCCTTCGTCTTTTCGATGATTTCGTTCATCGATGCCGATTGCTGGGATCATTGTCCTCGGACAATGCGTTGGTTTCTTATTCAACCCTTCCCACGAATGTCTCACGAATTCTTTCGCAGTCGATTCTTTTATGATACTTAGTACTTCTTTGTTTTTAATCATTTCTCTGAGAGAACGAGATGATTTTTTCTTCTTGTTTGCAATCATTTACTGCAATTCCTAGACTGTGAGAACGATAGTGTTTCGATTTAATAGAAATTATGTGTGAAATCTTCATCACGGATCCCACGGCGACAGTAAAATATGCGTATTACAAAATAATTTAATCATTAGGTGCGCGATAGTATCGTATAAAATTCGAAATATAATAGAATTCGTATACATATGCATATTATTTGAATGTATTGAACATTTAAATAGCAAATGTGATTTTTTTAGAGCAATGTAATGTAATTCTACAATATGGAAAGGTTTTGCATACATAGAACACTTGAAATTTCCTTAGAATTTAATTATATCCTATATAATATAATTTAATTATATATTATCCGGTATAATTTAATTATAACTATCCGGTATAAAGAGAAATGATATTAAAATCAATATCAATGAAAAGGCGCAGGAGTAACGCATGACTGGTATTCAAAGTCGTCGTGGAACACGGTATGCATTGTCTTTTATATTTATTGAAATTCGACGGAGTATTTCGCAGATGAAAATTTGTAGTACTGGGAAGTGTTCGAGATAAGATTTAAGAGATTAATAAGAAATTTTGTTGGATGTACTAAACTATTTTATTACCGATTTATTGCGTTAATTTTTTAAATAGCATGCTGCACTTTTCTATCTCAAACCACACAGCTTTTGTTAATAAAGTTTTTCTGTATCTCAAAAAATAACTGAGATATTCATGGTTATGAATACAATTCATGGTTATGAATATAATTCATGGTTATGAATATAATTCTTGGTTATGAATATAATTCATGGTTAAGAATATAATTCATGGTTATGGATACAATTCATAGTTATAAATTACCATTATTAAAATCACACTGATATTAAATTTTCCATTACAAAATCGATGCCAGTTCCATTTAAGACTAATTAATTTTTACCAAAAAATCTATTATAATCTAAAATTTCTGTTCAACACGTCTCATTGTTGAATATTATCGGCCGATAAAGTCGATCGAGGGAAACGCCGAAAAAATGAGCCGAGAAGCAGTGAATCCCGGCGAATGATCAGAAAAATCGTAAAGAACACCGCCGCTGTGTGCCTGATTTATCCTACCTTTCTCATCAGTATGGAAACCATTTCTTGTGCCGGCAGTCTCAAAAATTCGAATATCTGTCTTCGAAAGAAAGGAAGAAGGTTTTCATTCTCTTTGATACATGTGTACCTACGTAGAGAGCCCGAGTCGTTCTCTCGTCGACTACAATTTCCATTATGGAGTGTCCGTCCTTCTCGCTCGCTCTTTACTGTCGAGTAAGCAAGCAAGCGAAGGAAGGAAGGAAGGACCGAGTGAGTGAACGAACGAGTGCGCGAACGAACCAACGGACGGACGGACGAACGGACGAACGAAGGAAGGAACGACGAACGAGTATACGGGTCCGTACTAGCAGCTCTGTCATCGGTTGCCAGAACGGTCGAGCGTGAAGGTAGAAGAACAGGGCGGGAAGAGGCCATTACCCACAGAGAGTAAGAAACGGGCAGCGTGGGCCAGGTACACTCGACCCGAGAAATCCTCATACACGTCCTATTACTGTCGAGTGGACCGAACAGCTTTATATTTCCCCTCTCCGCGCTGCTGCCGCTGCTGGTGCTGCTGCTGCTCTTCTCGCTACGTTGTTACGTAATTTACACGTGTACGAATACGCAAAATGATCAGTTAAACACACGAGCTGCCAGCCGCCCGTTGCCGCTGAATGTCAGCGCCGAAACGTATCCCCGCGACTTCCAACGCGCGTCTAATTCTCTACGACAGGAATCGCGTAAGTGCCTACGGAATTCGGGGAACTTCTAAACATGAGGGATGCATTGTTGGCACGGAATTGGGGCAGTTCGTTTCTATATCAGGCCGAACAGGAAACCCCATCGTTGCTGCTTGAACCAGGAAATTTCGGTTCAAGAGAAATGAATTCGAGTGGACGACAAGATTTTGCGGGAAACGTTTCTTGTTAGTGGAATTTTTCGATCGATTCAGGGGATATTAACGTTTTACTTATAAATTTACGATTAAAGTTTTACAATTAAAAAGTCGATTTATAAAAATTTACAATTACATCGGCTAATTAGGATTAAGCGGTAAGTCGTTGCGACCTCTTTGAGGTATATGTGTGGCTGTTATAATAACATTAAATTGAACAGAAATGACCGTTCTATTGTTTAATGTTATTACCAGTATTTTTTTATTTACTTAACTGGACCAGTCAGCTGTTTTTAACGAGTATAGTAATGAAATTAAAAAATGGAATTAAATTAAAAATGAAATTAAATTAAAAATGAAATTATACTTACTGTTCTATCAAATATACTCGTCAAAAATGGCTAACTGATTCAAAATGTGTCCGAATATTTCTCCAAGCGACTGTATCATCCCTTGTTCCGTTTCCTTCGCACAGCCTTCGTCCAGCTACTCCATGATCTGCCTAATATTTTACGATCTTCGAACTTGATCCGCCGACGTTGCCGTTCTTGCCGTAAAAATCGAAGGAGATAAAAAAGTGGAGAAGACTGCAATTGAAATGGCTTCGGGCAGCGCTTGGAACGGTACTAACCGGGGATATAATAGTGTTTCGTTCCGTTCGCATTGGCCGCTGTCCTCCTCTCCGGGTTGCGTAAAAGTGTAACGGCGTGGACCCGTTACGGGAACCCCGGAAACATCGCGGCGCCATCGATATACGAAAGATTCTGGTTTCGAGTGTGTAACTTTCGTGGGCGTAGTCGCGATCGAGATGCCGAGATTAGGATTACCGCGGCGCGCCACGGCCGAGTTTTCACGCCGGATAATTAAGGGAGAGATATCGGGGGCAAAAGTAGCGCGCGCCACGGATGGATAAGATTTCCTGCGCGAGATTCGGGACACGTTTCGGATACCCGATACCCTAAAGCGCGATGATGTTGTCGGCGGTTGAACGTCCACATAATTTTATTATTTAATGTTGCGCGCCTCTCTCGCGGACAAGGGGGCAAAGATCGAGCGATTTCCGGGTCTCGCATTGTCTCTTCGTTACCACTTAAAATCGCAGGTTGCGCGATAATTAAACTGTGTTCATGATACCAACGAGTAATGTATCATTTGAAACAGCGAACAGGTTGAAAGAAATTTAAAATATCGATGTATAATTTGAACTCGTTGAGATTATTGGAAAAAAAGAAGAATATTTCATGTCAGAATCTTTTTATCGAAAAGTTATTTATTTATTCATAAACCTTGCCTATACGGCTTAGGATGGCTTCCGGTTTACAAAGTTTCCTACTTCTATTGGTATAAACTATAACTATTTACATTTTTTTTTTCTTTTTTTACATCTTAATCGAAAAGTTATTATAATATGTATTAATATATGGAGCAGTAAGTGTATATTGTATATAAAGCTAAGCATTCTTATCTTTTTTGTTACTAGATCATTGCTTGAACCAAAATTTGCTCACATCCTCAAATATGTAAGAAATTTTAATAATCTTTGCACAAAGAACTCTCGTTCGTAATTTATTTCGTAATAAAAATGTTAATACCGATCTACATTTAAATTATGTTTAGAATGAAACATACTTGTTACAACGTTGCAAGTTCAGTGCAAATTCTGTAGGGGCTGGCGGACCACGTTGTGGCGTGTTTGTCGACGAAAAGTCTTTTTATTCTGAACAGGTACTAGTTATTTATATTAAAATTATATTGCAATATATTAAACTTGCAGTATACATGTCAAACTTGTTTTTTTTTTATAAATATTAAACACATTTCTCTCACATATGTGGGATTGATTCAATTTGACTTAACCTAGCGTATTCGTAACATTAAAAAGGGCTAATTCGATTCCAGCGCTTCTGCGATCATTTCTTTTTCCGTATTACGTTTCATCGACTCGCCCTCCGAAATTGTTAAGTTTCGAAGTCGGTCGCCTCGGTCGTGGTATTTAGTTTGCGTTTAGCATTACGAGAGCGCAGTTAGAAAGTGAGACTCTTATTCGAAACCGTACTTTGCTATTCCGTATCATAATATTTCAGCGGAATTGGTTCCGACTCCTCTGGAAGCTTACAATTTTATCTCTTCTTGGCTCTTTTTTTTTTCACTTCGTCCGATTATCTGCGTTTTGTACTCTTTTCATGTTAATAGCGGCACGCTCGGTCGGCGTGTAGGTGCTTTAAGTATAGAAGGTGAGCCACGTAAACCGACCAAGTCGTATCTATTGCTCGGCTGTTGATGTATAAAGGATGATAGAGGAGAAAGTTGCATACTCTAAAGAGGTCTAATTTACTTTGAATGCAGTTTTTCCTTGTACTATGCAACTGTACCATGTAATTTGACCTTATTTTAAACTGACGTCTACGGTTTCTCTCGCATAAATAGTTTTCCTCGCGTTTGCCAACACGTCAAAGTATTAACCGGCTATATTTGAAAAAAGAAATACATACTCTGTGACGCATAATTTAACAATACTTTCTATAGTAATAATAACGATAATAATAACAATAATCCAAGTACACAATCTCACTGAACGTAATTCAAAATATTTCGAGAGCTCGCGCGAATCCGGAAGTTGATTTTTTCTGTCCAGAATTAAATTTCTCAAGTCTAATGTAGTAAGATAGCTGAAAAAATTTGTATAAATATAAATAAACAAAATCGTAAAGTTCAAAGAAAAATTAGACGTTTTGCGCATCAATTGTAGAATATTAGAAAACAAGTTGCGATAACGATTTAATATGTATTAGCTGGTACACTTGAAATATTGAATCTGGTTTCGATCAATGTTTTCGATTCATACTCTGCGAAGATTAAAAAAAAAAAATAGACTTTTTAACCAATTTTTTTTACAAATAGACGACAACAGTGTTTCATTCGGCAATGTTTTTCAATTGACAATATTCGTTATCTCGTTTCGAAACCACGACTCCGAACGTCGAAACAACGCTAAAATGGTTTCGGTCACAGAAGGCAACTTTTTTTTTTTAGTATCAAAATCGAACACCGCGCCGCTCATCGATCGTTTGACACACGCGTTGCGCAATCGAGTCGTGATAGGGGAAAAAGATAATCGGCGACTAGTTAATGCGCCGCAACGTCTCTGTAAACGAGGGAAGTCGCGTCGGTAATAATCCGAACGCGGGACGGCTCCTTTTATTTTCCTTCTGGCGAATTCCGCCTCGTCGTTCGGTGAAAAATCGGGATACGACTTTCACGTGGCTTTATTGCGCGTAATTGGCCACCGGATTCGTTTCAGGGGAACCGTGCAAACCGGGAGACACACGCCGGCCGGCCGGCCGGTCTCTGTAAATGAGACTTTCGCAAACGATTTTACGTAATCCTTAATCCATTCGACTTTATCCGTTTCCCGTGTTTTCGGACACGCTGTATCCCTAGGTATACGCAACGGACCCTATCGAGGGCTGAACTCTTCCACGGGCCACCCCTAAATCTGCCTGTTTCATCTTTTCTCTCTTTCGTTCCATTCCCCCTCTCTCTCTCTCTCTCTCTCGCTCTCGCGCACTCTCCCTCCATCGTTCTCTTTCTCCCACGCTCTCTCCTTCTAGTTCTCTGATTCTGTTTCTCGCTGCTGGCGCTGCTCGGTCCCTGCCCTCGGTGTCTCTCTCGCATTCCAACAGGTGCGAAACGCGTCGGTAGACTCTCACGGAGGGAGGACGCGCTTTTATCGTGCACAGGCAGACGCATAGGTTGCGCGTGATGGCATAGGGACCCGCGATTGCTCTTGCAAAGGTGAACAAATCCCTTCCTTCGTGTCCGACGGCACGGAAAATTCCCGGGTAGTCGCTAATCCGGTGGATCGTTGCTTTCGGACGAACAATCTTGTCCTCGACTTGCCGCACTGTTACGACGGGCTCTCTCTCTCTCTCTCTCTCTCTCTCTCGCTCCTCCGCCTTTTGTTCCTGTTCGAGAATATTTCACGGGACAAGTGCCACTGTGCGTTTAAGCCGCTCCGGGAATTTCAGTGGGCGAGGCGAAGTAGTAGGGTGCCCGGGGGTGACGAGGGTGGATCAAGGTCGTCGGAATTTTTATTTCCTTCGATACGGATCTCGGGCAATTTCTTTGGACATGTTTCTTCAAACAGAGCAAGACAACGTGGAATTACCGACTGCCCTTTTTTTTTTTGTATTACGATTATTCGCGAGAAATTATCCTTTCGCTGCTGAGATTTGAAATTGATCCGTTCCTATTTCGCCTTTAGTATGTTTTAGTAACTCTTGACAAAATATCACAAAACCTTTTCGGTTTCATTGAAAAAATGTATATAACATATTTTGATCTTAGAATGGCCCTTGGTGGTTGATGATGACACCACAAAATGTGCGTAGATAAATACTAAAACATTCAGTTTATATTTTATATAATCTGTAATATGTGATAATAATAGTAACAGTACATAGAAAATAGAGGGGTTCGTTCTAGAGTTAAACGACTAAGCTTCAAATATTATGGACATTTTGATTGCACGCGCAAAAGTTAAAATATCAATTTGTTCATATTATTGCGGACAAAGAAGCACAAAAAATATTTAAAATTGTAACTTTATTTGCTATAATATTTTACCACTTTTTTGCCATTATTTTTGGTATGAAATAAGGTATAGAAAATGAGATAAAGAGCATCCAAGTATTATTTACGACTCATAAGTGACTCTTGCTTCTTGTAACACATGGAAAAAGTTTTTGTTTCGTATAAAAATCTGCACTGTATTTATTTATTATTTAATTCTATTCGATGCCACCATTGATTAAAGTACTCGGAAGTTAGGCCATTATTATTCATTTCCATTGTTACTTGTAAATTCAAAGATCGATTGAATGTTTCGATTAACATTTGCGACGGCACCTCTCAATCTTATGACAAATTCAACGGCCTTATAAAAGATTTACGGGTCGTGTAAACTCCGATCGTGTAAATTGATATCGCCTACAAAAAGAAATACCACGTAAATAGTGTTATAACGTACCGCATGTAAAAAGGTACCGCGTAAACTGAGGGGCGAGCGTAGTTAGAAACTCGTGGTTGTCGTAAACCGTGTATTGTGGAAGTCCGGAACACGATTCGAGTAATAAATAGCGGCAATTAAACGAATTGAATTCACTCTTTGACACAGGGGTCACAGCTCCATAAAAATTTCGTACACGGGTTAACGCAATCGCATTGGCCCGGTTGTTGCATTTAATTCGCCGGCGGAGAGAGGTGCCCGATAGATTCGAAACGTCGGTACCGCAACGGGCAACGGTGTAATTTGTAGAAAAGTTTCTTCGTATCGTTTAACAAATATCCACCAAAGCCGTTACACGTCGACTTAATTGCGTAATGTTTAAACCAATCGACACGGTCCGCGATACTCGCGGAAGAAACCAATGTAAGATTTGTAACGCGGCGTGTTCCGTATCTGCGGCTATCGCACCGTTTTAATCTTCCTTACACCTTACAAGATGTAATATTGCGTATAACATTCTTCAGCCGGGTACACGGGAACAGTATTACCGCATAGCGTGCAGCAGCAGCAGCGTGTGTGTTGCACGAGCCCGCGAACCGAGCCAAGAAAGACGTGGCTCATTTTCAAGATACGACCGTTGATGGCTGGACTCATTGTCAGTAATTTATGTCGGGGACTGTACACAGGCGAACGGTTAGCCTTGAAGTGTACTATGCTCCGGGACCACTGATGCTTTCCACCATCTCGTCATCGTCGTCGTCGCCGCCGCCGCTGCCAGCCCGAGAGCCCGAGAGCCCGAGAGCCCGAGAGCCCAAACCCGAGCTCGAACTCTCGCGCCGCGCGCGCGCGCGCCCGCTCCGCCGAGGCCAGGGCTTTTCATGGCGTATCCATCCGTTCCATTTAACTTCTTTATTCCACGCTCGTTTGTAATATTGTGGCTTTTCGACCGAATCACTTTACTTTTACCACTCGTGACGCGAAAATATGACTCGTGAATTCTGCTACCGCCTGCAACAGTTCTCCTTGTTACCCGCGCAGCTTCGTAGACAGTACCTCTTCTCGTTCAGGAATCCGTATGATTTTTATCGCAGTTCTAACTCTTTACCGGCTAATATTTTTTCGAGTGCAGCACTTCCACAGTCCTCCGAGGCACTCGATTTATACGAGCTGGAGTTGCGGACGCTCTGCTCCGAAGTTCGGAATTTACGATCGTTAACTCTGTCACGCCATCAATTATCGTAATTGTTACCATAATTATTTTTATTATTTTTATTATTTCTACGATAATTATTTTTATTATTTTTACGATAATTATTTTTATTATTCTTACGATATTATTATCTTTTTTTATCGATTATATTTGATTAGGATCCGTGGAATATGAGAGGCGTCGGAGTAGGAATTGATTTCCTCTATGGCTTTATTTTTCAATTTTCACTAAATGCTAAATGAAACGTTTTAATTCCATGAAATTCTTTAGGGTGTCGGCGAGATAGTGAAAGTATTCAAAACAATACATTTGCGCGGGAATTTATTCTATAAATTGGTTTCATTGGATACACAAATATTTACTGTGCCACGAATCGCTAAAAATCGGTATGAATATATGTGCTTGTTATTTGCATGCAGGAATATAACAACAGGTGCTTTTTAGTGTTCCGTAGATCCAGCGAAAACTAGAAAGTTCAAATGTGTGCAGTGCAATCAGAGAGGAATGCTATGATTCATAGTCATGTATGATAACTAGATCGTGGATTTTATGCATTTATGGCGAAATGAATGGAATATGGAATAATGCAAAATAGTGTAAATATACCTAGAATTCGAGAATGTTATTGTATTGTTGTCGACGGATTAGAATAAATATTTTTAACTAATGAAGAGAATTTTTATTGTTTTATTTTTATTGTATATTGCGTTATAACATATATATTTAGCGTCAGCCTAATTATTAACTTCAGAATGGATAAATTCCGCGATTACCGCTGGACAGAAAAAATACGTGCTAGTTCCCTTGCAAAATAATAAAAGATACGCGGTAACTATGAGGGTGAATCCCCAGATTAGAAATGATAAAAAAAGTTCGTGTAAGCGTTAGCTCCGTCTGACCTGGTTTTACCCTGAGCTATAGCCATTTTTAGTATTTAAATCATTCTCACGACACATCACGCCACCGCGCGAACTTCAAAAATCTGATTAACGCCCTGCAGAAGTTAAATTAAATCTTCTCCATATAGAATACATCTTTCGCGATAACTTCTGCACTATTTGCCGTTACTAGTTTCAGCGTTACATGAACAATGTTTCTCCGGGCACCGTTTTTCACGCGCAAAAACCGGCAAGGCACACCTTTTTAAAATTCAGCGAGCTAAAATTAAAATTCATAGATTTCGAGAATTCGATGCAAATCGAATTTAAAGCCACGTAACTACGTCGGACATTTTAAGTTTTACGTTACCGCGAGCACAGAATAAATCTTGATTAACGACATCGATGGCTTTTTTCGTTTAGTCCTGTTTATGTAATTATACTGACTGCGACAAATTCACGCGATTTTTGAGAGACATTTTCTCACCTTTTTCTGACACTTCTTTGGAATCTGTTGCGTTATTTGTCGATCGTGGCATAAACTAAATTGATTTATTTTCAGATAAATCTTGGAATACTTAGCTCGATGTCAGAGAATTATGAAATACGGAATATTTTTTTAAGTGTAAAAGTTTATGAATTGTTAACAACTTTGTTCGCGTTGTCTGAAAGATGATTTTCGAGTCGATTTATCTTTACTATCGATCGTGTCGTCTCGTAGTCACCAAACGGACTTTCGTTTTTCGTTGTAAATCATTGTATTGCCTAACAGGACGCACACACGCGTTAACGAGTATCATAATTTTGCTATCCGTGAATATATGCACTTATACGCGCGTTTACGAAACGGCCTGTACACGCCGTTATTTTGCACGTGTCAGGTTCGAATGTGGATGTTCCGATCAGTTACGATGTAAGATAGGTATTGATCGACGAGGAGGATGTGCAACGTGTGCATATATGTACGCCGACACTCCTGTATTATTCTTGAGGCTTCCTCAAATACCATTTAACTTTAAAGAGGGGAAATCCATTGTTGGAGGAAGCTGGAATTTGCTCGTCGACGAAACGTTTTGGGATCCATATTCAAATTAATTTCAGATTTCCAACGTTGTACAAGTTTTCTAGAAATGTTTGCGGAGGCGTATTAGCTCTTTCTATGTATATTGGAGTAAAGTTCTATGAAAGGTTTACTCTACATATATCTTGTAAACAATAAGTTTAAAGTTATAATTTTTAGTTATAATAGATTGTTTGATTAATAGATTTTGACGTGATGGGTTACTGTTAGTATTCATTAAGTTGTACAACGTAAAAACATTTTAGATAACAAGCCAGTCATTATGTAATAAAAAAACATCAGGTATTTTCTAAACAGTTTATGATTATATTTAATAATTTTCAAATTCGAATTTCGATCGTTACTGAGTACTATATCTTGATAATAAAAAGATGCCTTATTATTATAAATATACAATATTTATAATTGTACTATATAATACAGAAATAGATACTGTAATTGATATAATTGTATATGAAATTTTCGGCAAATAATTTGAATTCACAGATGTTTCATTGGAGCGTAAAAGAAAAAGTGGTACGTCTAGAATTATAAATGATCGTGAGCACACTCGGCTCTATTTTTGTCAGAAAAATCTGCCGTTCGAGTGGCGAGATGATCCTGTGGTAGACGCTCGTAAATGACGATAACATTGATCGAACATTTGTAACACGGGAAAATTAGGTGCGCGGCTATGGCAACAGAAAATTTCGCGAATTAATCGGAATATTATGCGGCACTTAACGCAACAGGTGAGATAAAAGCGAGGCAACGATTTCCAACGAGAATATAAAACGAAAACTGAAATCGTAAAGCCGCAATTTCATCTTGGTCCGCTAAAATTTCGAGTTTGTGTTTTATTGTGCGCAAGCTCGCGGATCGCGCTCGTAAAAGGCCCCGGGGTCTCGAAAGTTAATGAGTGAACGATAGGGGGGTCATAATTCTTTTCATAACGTTTGAAAAGCGCGCTCCCGCCGCCGCAACGGCAGAAAAGCCGAACTTGTTAGAAACGTAAACGCGCGTATCACTTTTATGCTTTCGCGAACGCGCATAGTTAGAGAACTGCAAGTTTTCTGAACACCGCTGCATTCTTATTTGCACCTGGCCGTATTCAGGCAAATTTTTTTTATGGACGCCCCCCCTCCCGCATCCGTTTGACAGGGAAATTTTCCGAGGCGCGAGCCGAGCGCTGTACGAGCGAAAACTCGACCTTCTTCCGTATTTTCATTAACACTCGTATAACTTACGCCGCGGCCGCCTCTCTAACACGCCGTGCGATAAGAACGTTTACGGTTCATAATGCGGCGAGCATCAGTTTTCTCGCGCGCGTTAATTGCTGCCACCGTGCTATTAATTTCAATTAATTCGGTACGCTCGCGGGATCCGCGATACCGTTTCGATAGTCCACGCGACGGACTGTAGGATGGATAAACTTATTTTACCGAACCACTGACCGTTTACCGTTTGTAGCATGACTATCTTTGTCGTCTTTAATAATTTGTTTAATACAATGCCTGGTAAAAAGTATCTGATCGTTGATACGTGATTGAATAAAAACATATAATTTTCGGGACATTTAAAAAGACATTTTTATCTAACTTAAATTCCATAGAATTAACTTCGACGATTTTCATTTTGCATAAAGATACACAGCAATCGTTTACCACCTTTTTTTGCAACAATAATCATAATTATCAACTTGGCAAATAAAATTTAATAGCGTTGTAAAAAAATAAGAATGTAAAATTTTGAATCGTAATAGATCACATAATTTTCCAATTATTTACTCGATCATAGATCCAAACACATCACCAAATTGCTCGTTCGGATATTAAGACGTCCGCGTATATTCCTATTCTTCGCAAGCTTCGCGTACAGGTATACCTTTCACGTGTGCCGTGTAGCAGGTGTCGTAACACTGTGTTGGTCTTCCACGCCCTTTCATTTCACGGCTGCAGCAGACAGAAGCAGGTATCGTTAACCATTTATAGGTAGCCTGGCAGTCGCTGTATTCGGATCGCTTTTGACATTGCGATGACGCGTGAAAGGATTCGACCAGTCATTTTCTTAAATCACGGCCGTGTGTAGCTCGAATGACGATTTAAAACGTGTCGATGAATACGAGTTAATTTGTCGTTGCCGCGACAATGATCGTAATAATCTCGGTGTCGCGCGAAGTCAGCGGAATTTATAATGATTTTTAATTATAATGACAATTACGAGACATTAAAAGCGTTCCATGGCTAACGGCGAGATAGAAATGTCAATTAATCGATTTAAATAATCGGTTGAATGCAATAATAATAACGTTTCAACAACAATCTATTATAATTGTAATTACAACATAATTTTTTATGAAATTTTTATCAACGAAATTTTCGTTTAGTTTTCGCGCGCGTGTACATCGTCGAAGCGATAGTTTAATTTTCGCGCGCCAAACGACAATGGTGTTTCGCGTAAATTGTGGCCGCGATGCGTTCGTTAATAAGTAGAATAAGAGATGGAACAATGCGTCAATGGTTATCGCCGGTTATACGGTGCCTTCGATAAAGTTTAAATTGCAGCGAAACAACGTTCCGCGTGTACCCTGTTTAACGGTGCGTGTTTCGCGCTTTGATAGAGGACGGCGGGGTAATCGTATACAGCCGTCGTTGTGCTGCGAAAAAGTTATTGTTCGCCGGTGTTTCCTCGGGCGCAGGGAAAGGTACACCCCGTCCTGCTTAAAAACGGAATTACGCGAGCGAAATCAGTAAATAGATAATAATAATCGCGGTCGTTTCGCGTCGCTAATGAGCACGCTTCAATAAAACGTTGAAACAAACTTGTAATTGCGAGCGAGGCTGCACGGGGATTCGTCGGGAGTTTCGAAATCGGATAGTAGATTCGTAGAAGAAATACTTTATACGGATCGCATCGGTCAGCGTGATGCGCTTTCCATCTCGCGGTTAATTATCGCTCGCAAAAAGAATTCGCGTGTCGTTTCTCTCGGAATTAGTCTCGTCTCGATTAACGTTCTACAGTATTTTATTTATAGAGCACGACTCGCGTTACAAATTGTGTATCTGTTTGTACCGAGCGTGTTAACAATGATCGTCCCTCTCCATCCCCCCTCACTCCCCATTTCCTTGATATATGCATTAACTTCTCAGGCACGGCTGGATTTACGCGAATGAAATTTTTCATAACTAAATTACCATTTTTCTTAGTGCATTGTACATATACACTTTCACTTGAATCGTTTACTTTAATAACTAATAATGCAATTGAGCGAAACACGAAACATCCGCGAAAGCCACTATAATGGCGCGTCGTGTCTAAGAGGTTAAATTGCGGTGAAACAGAATTAGCATTGAAAGTTGCCGAAGACAAATTGCGCGACGATAGCAACAAGCACGTCCGTCTTCGAATAAGTCCACGAGGAACGGAAAATTTGCTGCGAGACTGTGCTTAGTTCGCAGAACGCATAGGAAAAGGAGCGGGTCTCGTTAGATTTGCAAGTTCCGCGAAGTTCTCTGCACAAAGGAAACTCCTTCCTTGATTATCGTACAATGAAGGATTATTGAAATTCATCATATCGGATTTGTTTAACGCTAACCTTTTACCAAGCAGGTCCTTGTGACCAGTTTCACAGTTTTTATGTTAACATTGTTGACATTATAAGCACTCTTTTAATAGACGAATAATTTAACGGATGAATAAGAATTAAAATATATATATTATTATAATAAAAGTGGCGAAATGTTTAAATAAATCCAATCGCGCCATCTTCAAGAATCCGATGCTGGATTTATTTAGCATTGAACTTGCTATGTCGGTCATTTTGAGTGGCATCACATTTTTTATTTTAATATAAATAATATACATAATTTTATTTTAATTGAATAAATTCTTTAATTCAATCGTGCATTGTGATAACAGTGATTAAACGATTACGACTAGCACTAAGCTTGCCACGTCGATTATTCCGACCAATATTACACGTTTTATTTGAAAATCGCTGAAACCGTAAGAGTTTTTATAGAAAATAATGGAATAGATTTTTTTGATTCAAGCGTGCATCGCGATAAAACCATCGAAATGTCTAAATAACAGCACCCTTTAATCGCATTTGGTGCTCCGCGCAGGTTCCGCGTTAAAAAAGATCGACGAACTTCAGCCGCACCACGTATTTTCGGAAAGCCCGAATGTGTAGATTACGCTCGGAATTACGTCCGGGGCGCATCTCCTGTTATTTTAAAAACTGAACTTCTCGTTTTTACGAACGTGTTCGTTCTGTCGTTCCCTTTGCTGTTTCTGTTTGCCGGCAGGATGTTTCCCCTCCGCTTAATTCGGGAATATTCTACTAGCAGTTCTTTCTGATGCTTTAACAGCAGTCGGCGTGTGTTATAAACCCATGCGCATTCCGGGAGTTAAGACCCAGGGATTCAGGAGGATTCCTGGAATTAGCAGGTGAAGGGTCTTTGTGCTCTTACCTGCGCTGCCCCACCCGATGCATCCGACGCCTCCCGTGGAGCGCATACATTTTTCCAAAAACCCGTCCCAAACATTCTAATTGGCGTTAACCTGTCCCCATTCTTGTCGCACAATGATTCAGGTAGAACTTTGTGGGGAGACGTTTCATTTTTACGAAGACACTTTGCTGAGGCAACACTTCGTCGCCTTGTATACTTGTAATTAGCACGTTGATTCTTCTGTAATCCCGAGACAACAGAACACGTTGTTCTTAATCAAAATATCGTCTCCTTCGGAGTGTATTAGGGTTGGAAACTATGAAACGGGCGTTCTTGTTTAGTCTCTGTGCAGCTGCGACGCCCGTTTCATAGTTTCCAACCTGATGCTTAATCGACGTCGTTCCCGCGACATGATCTCACGTGCGGTTGCAATCAGCATTTCGTTCGAATTTCACCGCAATCCGAACGCATTCGATGCACGGAAAGTTGACAGGTAAAATGGATTTTTGCTTACCTTCGGTCTTTGCAAGTTACGCGAAGGAGATGTTCTTTTCATTTTTTTAAAAAGATCCACTATCTGCTGATGATAAACGATCCCTTCACCGGGCAAGTCTCGTATCGACTTTATATACAGTACGACGCGAGCGCATTTTTCTTTATACGGTTGACAGATGAACAACCGAGAGATATTTTTCCAATAGCCTCCCCCTAACGACATTAAAAATTCCTTGTGATCAATGACCCGCGGCTGGATCGAAATTACCCGTCAGAAATTTTTCATCAAATACTTTCGTTGAATCTTATTGGATTTCTGTTGCTTTTCCTTCATGTATTGCAGTTCGCGTGTTAATCGTGTAGCAGTAAATTGTTTATATATGTTTCTTTACATCTGTTTCTTTTACAAACATCGATGCTTATTACTACAGTTCTATACACGATTTTATAAATATACACATTAATAAAAAATGAACTAATTCTTCTACGATATTTCTATAATATAAAATATAAGAAACAATATTAATTGTATAGTTATGATATAATATCATTTTGTTTTCTCAAGTATATTTATATATCTGATTAAAAACACGAGAATTGAATTTCTTATTATTTATTTTAAATCTCATTCATCGAAAGATTTAATCGATCGTATCAATGTGCCGTATTAAATGCACGTGCAACAATGCATCCAATACGTATCTAATAATAATAATAACAACAACATATGTGTTAATAATTAAATTTACATACATAAATACCGAGACAATTGAATATACATAAGTAATTTTACAAATAATTATATATACATACGTAATTACACAAATAATTGAATATACATAAATAATTACACGTATTCAATATTCGTGAATAATTACAGAGATAATTCTATATAGAAAAATAGTTACACAGATAATTCTATACTCGTGAATAATTACACAGATAATTCTATATACAAAAATAGTTACACAGATAATTCTATATACAAAAATAGTTACACAAATAATTACAGAAGTATTTGCATGCTTTTGACGCGAGCGAATAATTCGACGCGAACCGAACGAATAGCCTCGCAAACGGTCTAATCGCGGCGCACTGTTTTATATCATCTTTTCGCTTCGGAGGTGTGCGATGGTTCTGGCCGTAAACCGTGGCCGACACGCGGGACACTACACGAAAGACGTAAATCGCGACTGCGCGACCGATGCGCTGAATCCAACGAGAATTTAATGCCGACCGGAGTGCTGCCATTGTTCGGAATCGCGGAGGTTGAATAGGGAGGGACGTTTTAGCCGTTGGCGCCGATCTGTAGAACCGAAATTGTTTTCGATACTGTACGCGTCTCGTTATCCATTCAGACGCTGTCGCGAGCCTTCTCGTTTCCTATCGAGTCAGGTGGAAAGGGTGGCGAAGGGAGGAGAGAGAGAGAGGGCGAGAGAGAGAGAGAGAGAGAGAGAGAGAGAGAGAGAGAGGAGAGAGAGAGAGGGCGAGAGAAAGAGATATTAATGGTCGTCACGTTGACGTGAAGTTCGATGAGGTATCGAGCACCTAAAGGATTTCGAAAGGAAAGTTCGAGATCGAGGCGACCTAGCGGGCGTGATCGTGACATTGAGATCTATTTACGAGAGATTCTGATTTATCCTTTCGATGGCCCGTAATTGCGGATCTCGCTGTCCCTCGAACGCTAACAGCAAGCTAGCTGATGATTAACCCCTAACTGTCGAGGTGAATTCCGTCGTGCGCCAAAACTTTCCCTTCTGCACAGTTGCCACATTGTTTATGGAATTATGAAAATCGCTTAACACTTCAAAAGTCGCGTCGGTCTCGCACGGGGGACGCTAACAATTTTTTTTACCAATTTAGAAAATTCATTCGCATTGCAATATATTCGAACGAAATGAATTCGGCCAGGATCAAACGTCTCGTATGCCATTCATTATGATAAATTTGAACTGTCCAGTTTCGGTTTAATTAATTAAATTGCTTTGACTTTGTGGCCATTTTAGCGGTTGATCGTCGGCACTGAACGTGTTAGTATTAGGTTTATGGAGCGCGTCGAAACGACGCATTCAAATTTGTTTAATTTACGTTTATCACCGGACCACGGATTTCGCGTATTTATTGTGAAATTTAGTGGTTGCAGTCTGAAATAGAAATATGATAAGAATCGAAGGGTCGTTAACGTATAATTTTTAATCGATTAAAATTGCGAAAGAAATTTTTATTATCATTTTCATCATTATTTTTTTAGGAAATTTTAGTCAATAAATTTGGTTTCGTTGGACAAACACTGTTAAAGTTGTAAATAAATCAATGTTACATTCACGATGCAATTTTCAATTTAGTTTGTTCAATATATTACTATAAAATTTCAAAAGCTACATATTTTTATACACATATTTTACAAAATTAATCTTCTAAGCTAAACTTTCACAGAAATGAATTTTACGGCGAGGTTATTTTATACTGCAAAACGTGTATTCATTTAATTCTGGATGATAGCTCCATTGATATTTTAGTCTTAGCTGCTGCATAAAATAATAAAGCCATGGAAAATGAAACTTTTGCGATAGGACATTTCTTTGCTGCGTTAAACGCAGCATAAACGCACTATATTGAGAATATTATTAGACTGTGGATTTGATGAATTTGTGACAGAAATGGGTAGATACACTGGACACCCTTTAAAAATAATTTTTTTACAGCTGAACTGATTTACTCGAACTTTCTCTTAAATGTTAGAGGAACTAGTTTATCGCGCAATTACTTAAATACTTATTTTATATTCTGCTATTACTAAAAAGACAAGAATAATAAAAAGAAAACTACAGCTTTTTGACTTGTCATCTAAAACGGAAATGTAACCCTTTGCACTCGAAGTCATTTTAACTATAAATCTAAAATAATTTGTCTGTCTTATAGTATCTTTATTTTAAGTGACAAAGTGTATTTTACTTTATTAATATATGTAAAATTGTTAAATTAAATAATTTTGTTAAATCTGAACTTTGTCAGTATAAAAATGATTTTGGAACGTGATAGAATAATTTGAGTGGTGCCTCAGAGTCATCGCTCGAGTGCAAAGGGTTCATCAACGATTCGGGAGAAGAATCATTGACGATTCTACGAGGTAGCACGAGGTCGCGTGGCCAATAATCGGTTGTCATCGGGTTCCGTACTCCGCGCTCGTTCTGCGCCCTGTTTCTACCCTTGTTTCTCGTTTCTTTTGACTTTAGCCTCGCATCTAGCCGCGAATAACGACGTAGCACGCCAAGCCGTGCACGTTGCGATTGCGAGTTTTACTGCACGCAGCAGACGTCCGCCGTGTGTTCCCCGTTGAATGGGAAAATCGATGTCGCGAATACATGATCACGAAAATGCGCGCCCGCTCCCACAGGTGCACCAGTGCCACCGCAGTTTAGTTTGATTTCGTTCGATTCGCTTTGCTTTTTTACTCGATAATCGTGAAATACCGGTTCGTCCGTTCTTTATGTACAACTTTATAGCGCGGCTCGCGTTCTCTTATTGTTAAGCTCGGTTCACCGCCTTCCGCGTGCAGTTATGCGATATAGTCGCGTTCAGTTATGCGATTTAGTCGCGTTCACCGCATATTTCTCTCTGTCTCGACGTTTCGTGATACCGATCATTTCACGAAATTTAGTTATTGTTAATATTGTCATTAATGCGGTTGCGCCAATAAATTATTATTATTGCCAAATATGGCGTAACGATTCGCACATTAACTATGCGTCAGGCAATGCGCCAAGCGTGGCTTGAATATTTAGCCGAATAGAAATATACCGGTGGATATAGGAACGAGACGGTATTTTTAGGGCAGGAGAGAACGTTTCAATAAATAAATAAAATTGTACTCGTATTTGTAATCAGCCAATACGTACGTGTGTCAATAATTAATCTGTTTTTCATGCTTGAAACTGAAATTTTTCCTTTTTCCATCGTTACGTTGTACGATATGCTGTTACTTTCGATTTTATTCATTGCGTTCGATTTTATTTATTGCATCTGATTTCTCCAGGAAATGTTGACATGTAGTATCGGAAAGTCTTTTTTGTCATAGTGATTAAGTAAATTTTGCAATTTTTATCTGTAGAATATATAATGAGTGGCACAAAAGGAGCTCTGAATTTTTCTGCTTATTATGGCATTAATTCTGAAATTAAAAAGTTATTAATAAATTAATTCTTTTGGGGTTTTTTTTTTAAAAGGATTATTTCTTGTCACAAATAAGAACGTTATATTAATCAAAGTTGTGAAGAAGATTTATGTAATATTAAGATTCATAAATAATGTTATACGTACTTGTGGCGAATAAAAACAGGTTAATAGTAACATTTCTTTATTTACGCTAGAAGCTCATAATATTCAAGAAAAAAGAAACTGAAAAACAAAACAAATAAGCGTAGGGAAGACTAATCGACACTGTGCATTCTCGTAGTAATTTCGAATGCTCCGAACTAGGATTAAACGAGTCGTCTAACTTTTTTTCGCTATCTTGCCATAAATAAAACTGCCATTCATGGCAATGCACCTTGACAGTGTCCTGTAACTCGAGCATGTGTAACCTTTCGGCGGTTGAGCAACGTTAAATTTGCATTCAACCCTTAGCTTCCGATTTATTTCGTGACCGGAATCGCAAACCTACTTCGCTCTTTGACTAATTTCTCAGCAGGAAACGAAATTGGATATTTATGGTAGTCGCTTAATATTCATAACGGTGCAGTAGCATTTCCTTTTTGATCGATTGAATCTGAACTGAAGAATATTCGCACCGAATAAATACGATTTCCGTTTTTCTCTACCTGTTTGATTCGATGATACAAGATTAAGGGATTAACGCGAAGATATCGGACGGTTCGGTGTTTTATGCTTATTGGATTCGTAGATGTTATTTCATGGGAAGGTATCGAATGAATTTACCACTCGCGTTCACGCGTGTTGCATGCGTTACAATATGAATCTCGTAAAATTTCAAGTAGTGTTGCTCGTAACATTACGACACAACGAACTCATAATATTTATGACACTAGAAACCCGTAATATTTATGACAGTGCGAACCAGTTCTGACCGTTGCAGTAATCGTATAGTTAATTCTTATTATTGCGTTGGCCGTAGAAGACGTTCCAGCGGCATTAAACGGGACAAGGTTTCCTATGCGAAAGATTCATTTTCTGGAATTGTTATAAAACATTCAGATAGGTACAGGAAAACTTAGATACAATCAAGAAGGTGATCAATACTGCTTATACTATATTATATTTTTGGCAAATTAAAATGAGCCAGCAACATCAATGTGTATATTAATCATTACGCGGTGTATTTTATGCATTTATAAGAAAAATGAGGAATACAGTATCTTCAGCCGAACGAAACTATTAAAGAAACAATAAAATTGTAATTGATGATGACAACACTTATCTTTTATAAATATCTTCAGTCTATTAATCATCTTGCTATAAATGATAGGAAATTTCAAAGTTACTGGTTTGTAACGGATTAACTCACTTATAAAAATAGACCAATAATTCCGGTTTGGAGATTCTAGATTAGTAATTTTTTTTTTAATTGACATGCCTCATAATAATATTAAGGTGCTTCTGCTATTACTTTTATTCAATTTTTTATTCAACTTCTGCGATTACAAATTGGATACAGCATCTTCGATTTTACTGCAAATTAAAATCATAATCGTTCTTACTAGATATTCAAAACAATTTCATTTTATAACAATTATACTATATAACAATTTTATTCTTGATAGATATTCAAAACAATTTTATTATATAACAATTTTATTCGTACTAGATATTCAAAACAATTTTCTTTTATAACAATTTTATTCTTGCTAGATATTCAAGACAATTTTGTTTTATAACTATTATATTATATAACAATTTTGTTCTTGCTAGATATTCAAAGCAATTTTATTTTATAACAGTTATATTATATAATAATTTTATTCTTATTAAATATTCAAAACAATTTTATTTTATAACAATTTTATTCTTGCTAGATATTCAAAACAATTTTGTTTTATAACTATTATATTATATAACAATTTTGTTCTTGCTAGATATTTAAAGCAATTTTATTTTATAACAATTATATTATATAATAATTTTATTCTTACTAGATATTCAAGACAATTTTATTTGATAACAATTATATTATATAAGAATTTGATTCTTACTAAATATTCAAAATAATTTTATTCCCGCGTGAACTGAAACAAGATCGTGTAAAACGATTTCGCGGCAATCGTCTGTTTCGCGAGCGGGGCAACACTTGCATAATTTGTTTAAATCCGGCGACACGGTCCCCGGTGAACGGACTTCGGTAACCCGCCATATCCTCGGGGAAAGTTATCGATGGAAAATCGAACGCGCGAATACGTTTTTGATCCCGGTTGATCCCCGATAAACGGGGGCCGCAAAAAGATAATAGATTTTTCGCGGGACGGGGACTCGACAGAGCGGCTGGAATTCCTGTGACGTGGAAACAGTCGGCCGATAGGAGGATTAGGCAGAAAGCAGCGAGCGTGAACTCGCGAATAAGAGGAGAAAGAACAGGAGAGGACGGTGTACCGTTAGGCGTACTTACGGCTGTTGCGGGGCCGTTTCCGGTCTTTTACCGCGGTTGACGGTCCAGAGAAAGATAGTCTTCGCGCTTCGGTAGGAATGCCTCGTGTTTGTGTTAAATCACCTGTGGATCGAATAATCGATCTTCCCTTTCCTGCCGCGAATGTACCTGCCTCGAGAAGGATGTTTTCCTGCTTATAATGAGGCTTACGTAAGGGCAACACAGTTCCTCCGTATTTCCTGGCGTTTTATTATGCCGCGGGACAAGCCGTGTTTCGTCTAATGCACATACACACACACACACGCGCGGATATTTGCATAAGCTTTTTCCACGCTTCCTTCGGGGCCGAAAATGATCGGCGACGACGCCCCGAGGTGAGAATATTTTTGATTTCGTTCTTAGCAGCGTCCGAGCCGCGGTTGATATTCCGTCGCGCGAAACAGCTATCGCGAGCGTTGTCGAATTTCGAACATTTCGCGACGATTAATTGCAGCGTTTAACTCGTAAAATCCAACAGCTCCGGTGATTTTTCTTCGATCATTCGATGAGACGGTGGTCTCGGTTTCACTTCCACGTGTTCGCCGATGCGGTGACGCTAATTAAATGGTAGTTACGCGACATGATTTCGCTGATTAAAACGTATATAACTGTTACGGCATATGTGCGAGCATTATTTCTATTACCTGGAGTTTTTCGGTCGATGCCGGTTGCATCGTTTTGTACTAAAAGAATTCGTCTCAGAATCAATGATACTTATACGATGATACTACTAAGAGACAGTAACGTTTCGTTAAAAATTTCGATCGTTAGTTATTGGTAAATATTTATTGGTAAAGGCAAATAACTTGCGAATGAGAAATAATAACTAAATTATTCTTGCGGTTGTTTAAGTAATTTATCGAAATATAAAATAAACGAATAACGAACGAAATATTCATTTAATTCGTAACTTCAAATTTATTATTTAAAATAAAATATGCTCAACTTCGAAGGCAGTACATCTGATCGAAAAAGCGAGAGTCCCTTCAGCGAAGAGACGAAAGATTCCCGTTGTTATTTTCTTTTTGTTTCGCGTTGCAAATAGCAGAGCGAAACAGATACGCGGCGTCGCCTTCGATAAATGGCGGCGTCGGTAAAAATTTGTGACCGTTTCCGACACCGGTAAAAAAAAAAAAACGGCCAGAAAGTAATGATAAAGGAGAAACGGCTGTCGAATAAATCAGTTTCGGCCCGTCTGGGAAGAGAGCTCTCGCTCGAGAGAAATAAACCGGTTCACAGATAAACAGTTTTTTGTAAAATTTGCACTCGACCGAGATGGGTCCTCCATCAATTTTTATCATTCCGAGGGGGGTGGTGCGATCGCGCCGGGTCCGCGCGGCCTATATCGATTATTTCGTTATTGCTTTCGATAATCTTTAACGGGTCATTTAGCTTTTTACGGCCTAGCGCATGTATTTAATGCCGCGATGTTAACGAGACGAGCCAGCGTCCGCTGTTTAGACCCGGCCAACGAGAAAGTTCGCCGCCGTTCTCCTTAAGGAAGAGCGTACTTCGCGAAGTTATCCAGTAATTTACCTAGCGCGGCATTGATGGTTTCCAGAATCGACTTCTTTTTCCACGAGTTTAATTAGATAGAGAGGGCATACCGATCGTAAATAACTTCCGTCATGGACGCGGAAAGTGTTGAATGATAATTAAACGCTGGTTACACGTGGATAGATTGATATTAAGTAATAATTACCGTGTTTAATGACGATCGAGGGTACACCGCGAATTAACGCGTTGAATTCACAATGAAAGAAGCAGAGAGATTCCACGTTACTTTGCTCGACGATGTCGCGCATCCATTAAAACGAAATTTTAAATACCAAATGGATCGGAAAATGACATTCCAAAATGTGATGGTTTATACCGTGGTAATATTGTAACGAGAGATCCGCGGCTCGTGAAAATACGTGCAAGCAAATTCGTATCTAAATATGATTTCGTTATTCGAACTTATCGGAATCAATATTTGTTCGTTAGTATCATTTGGCGCGTTTCTACTTTTTACGCTGGCGACGCGTCGTTTGACCTTCTGACAAGGTTATTTATCGGTTCTTTTAATCGATTGGTTGGTGTTGACAAATATACTTATAAATATTTAATTAACTGGTAATAAAATAAAATATTAAAAATTAACTGGTAAAATAAAATATTAACTGGTTAAGAAGTATCTATACTTTGATGTTTTTTTTATTAAATTATATATTTTATATAATATTTGATACATTTTATATCAAATATATTTTATATCAAATATAATCATTAGCATTATCTGTTCGAGAAAATCGAACATACTTTACTATAGATTCGATTTAGTATAGGGACACACAACCTTGAGCAGGCAAACAAATAAAATGCGGAATAGATACGAATGTTTTGCTTCTTGGAGAGAACGATCGCCGTTGCAAGATTTACGATTGAAAAAGTGAAATTTTATCACCGAACAACGTGAGAAGATACAGAAGCGACGGAAGCCGCAGAAATCCACATCGAGAGTTAATGTATTCGACGCTTTCGAATAAATTTTTGTCCGCGGCGAATCTGGTTCCCGAAACGCGGCCGAAAACGACGCCGGTTTCAGGGCACAGAAGTGAAAGGTGCGCCATTAAATCGGAGGTGCATAATTGCGGGCTTCTTAACGATCCTCTCGAAATTGGGTCGTTTTGCCGGAGCGTAGTCGCATGGAAATGACGATTAATTGCTGATAACAGTCGGCGGAGTCGCAACAAGATAACTTATCGAAATGACTGTACATAAAATAAAACGAAAGGGGGATACGAATCTCGGCGTCGCGAGACGCAAGTTATTTTCGATTGATCCGACGGCGACGTCTCAAGGATCGGGATCGATTCGAAATAATTATCTCTGATTAATATTATACGTGGTTGTATACACAAGGTCGGAAGTGACAGGAGGCGAAAGCGGCGTTGCAAATAATTGAAAATTACAGCTGTCTTCGTAAAGTTTGGATATAGTATACAAAACTAAGTGGTGCGTTCCAAAATAGTGATTTATTGTTGTTTCATCGTCATGCAGTTTAATAATTTTATAAATAATTGAAATGGAATACATTGAAATATATTCTTATAAAATTAGGTAAAAATAAAATTGTCAACGATTGTTCGCATTATTATTCGAACACTTTTACAGTCTCTATTCAAATAACTTATTCGAAGAAAGAATTAGGCGAAGAGTTATGCGAATTATTTTAAAATCTCTATTGGAATAATTTCTTGAGACGAACAATAAAGGATTGTTTGAATAAATGCATAGAGGAACTTGTTACAAGCAACGATCCGAATAAAATAATCAACTAAACCGAATTCATCTGGACAATTATCTTAGATAAATATTTATTCGAAAGAACTCAGCTATAGTATAGACATTGTTTCTTACGTTCTCAATCGAAATCAGACTGGATTTCTTTGTCATAAATACTTGATCATTGGAGTAGGGTAGCCCCACTGTATAAATATAAATTCTCCTATTTTTCACAAGAATATATTAACCCCTTGCACTATTATAATTTCACTATGTAAGATCTATTAAACATGAATATTATCAATTTCTTCTACATCGAAATCAAAATAAATTCTTCCGTCATCTAAGCTTAGAAACGAAAGTACATAAAGAGAATAAAAGGAACAAAAATTGTCTGGTCGTTTTATTAACACGTTGAATGCCACGGGGGTCACCGGTGACCGGCACTGAACTTGGCAGTGATGCCATGGGGGCCACCGGTGACCGGCGCGCTCAGATTGATGAAAATATATATAATTTAAACAAATGACAATACTTATAATTTTTTTTATTATTATCATCGTTGATGTAGCGGTGTGAGGAAATTAATGCCTTATAAAACATCTGAAAATAGTTTTATTTATACATGAAATATAGTTTTATTGTGTGACATTATATGTATCGCATAATAGAAAATTCATCGCGGCGCCACGGACAATTCCTGTAAAATGGGCGTGGCATTCAACGTGTTAAAAATATTAAAGATAAATAAGAGCTGATCAACGCAGCGTGAAAAGAATCGCATTGCAAGGGGTTAATGATCAACAAATTGTAATTAGTCTAGAAGGTTAACTCGGTTATTAGAATCTCGTGTCCAGTCCGCAAAGACGTTGATCCGTGGTTGATCCTCGTCCGAAATTGAAATTTCACATTCGTTCGGCCGCGATTTACTCGAACGCGGCGGATTAACGGATCTCACGGACCGGCAACTGTAACTTCTTTCCTCGGGTCTCATTGATCACGATCCAAGGGAGAGAAGTTTGAACCGTTGAGAGCCAAGAGAGAGAGAGAGAGAGAGAGAGAGAGAGCGGAAAGAATACGTGCAACGCCAACGGGCAGAAACTGTAGCTAAATAATTTCAGCCCGCGGTCCACACGGTCAGCCGTTCAACGCCGTAGAAAGACTAGGTATAAAAGGATAGGGGATTCCTTTTGAAAAAATCCTGAATGGATGTAGGCTCCGCATTCGCGGAGTACTTTGAACGAGAGAGTCTCGGGTAGAAGAAACGACGCGCGGCCGCAAGGCCTCGATTCCTCCAACGATTTCGGAACCTCTTATATTTTCTTCCACCCTTTTTCTGTTTCCCGATCTGCATCCACTTATTCCCCTCCTCTCCCGCGTTCTTTCTCTCCGCCGCCTCTCCGCCTCTCCGCTTATTTTTCCTCCTCCCCTCTCTCTCTCTCTCTCCCCATTTTTCACACAGGTATGCCTCTACTCGTTTTTTCAATACCGCTTCGCCTTTTGTTTCTCCACCGCCACCGATTTCTTTCTCTCCCGCGGTCTCTTTCTCCTTTCACGATCTCTTTCCCTCTCCCGCGTCCCCCTTTCCTGTTCTCCCCGTGTCCCAGGGCGCGCACCGAAATCAGAGTCAGATAAAAAATGAATCGACGACTATCGGATTGCTACTGTTAATCGATAATCGCGAGTAACGATTATATTCCTTTCAATCATTAATCGTGATTGACGACTGAATTTCGTCGAATTGTTGGTCGCACGATCGACGACCACGGTAGGAATTTAATCGTCGATTGGGATCGATGATCAACGATTAAAAATTTCATAATCGATCGAAGATTATCCGGTGATATTATTTTTTTAGTAGCATTAAAGCCTTGTACGAACGCTCTTTGAATGGTGTTCATATTTCATTCGAACAAGAAAATGTCAGTGATATATTAAAATTGCAAAGGTTAGATAGCGCGTTTATTGGCTTCATGCTTTCTTCGAATTTGACACAGTTCCTTCCTTGTCGAGACGACGAAGCGCCATAACAGGACGCGCGTAACTCGAAACGTTAAAGATCGAATGAATTTTTCTTCGAATAAAATTTCCCTCGGATAAGATTACTTATCCCGATAAATTTTCGTCCAGATAAATTTTTATTCGATCGAACATCTATAGTGCCGACAGCGCCGGAGCAGGTTTTATTCGTCGTCAGTTTTTTTGATCCTTTCCCCCGACATCCGAATAAAATTTCGCCGAACCCCCGGTACGAAAGCAGTTTTGAATCGATATGAGGCAGTGACTTTTTCGATTCTTGTCCGTGGTGGCGGTGCACCGTGTGTCCTCTTCGTTCGCGTTCGCCGGCCTTCTTTTTTCTCTCCTCTCCCGCGTTCTCGTTCTTTACCCGTTCACTCAGGTAGGAGACAAGCAAGCATGTATGCCAGCTGCCAGTTCTACCCCCCTTTTCATATGTCGCGTTGCTCTCTTTCTATCTTGACTAGCCTCCCTTCCCGTTCCTTCTCTCGTCTTTTTTTTTCAATTTGTCTCCCTGTAACCCCCCCCCCCCCCCCCCCCCCCCCTGCCCTCCCCCCTACTCTATTCCACCGGTTTAACGGCTGCACACGCGTCAGATCACGCTGCACCCCAGGCTGCAAGGATCGTCGAGTGCCTCGGGTTGTAAAGCAGCTGATTTTTGCATGCACACTCTGTCCTCATTTGTCCCCGTTCTACTCTCTTTCTCTCTCTTTCTCTCTCCCCTCTCTCCCCCTTTCTCTCTCTCCTCTATTTATCTCTATCGCTCTTTTTCTATCCAGGTTTTTCCCGCGCTATTTTCTCCATTTTGTTTAATCCTTTCCATGCGACTCTCGCTTGGTACGCACGTCAAAAGACGTCGATGCCTTCAAAAAAGTAGGTTAACAAGAAATTGTTTAATCCGCAATCAGCCTGAACGATGTATTTGTACGGGACGATCGAGGACATGCACGGGGGGAGTTTGAAAACTTTCCAAGCTGCGCGCAGAAAAATGGGAAACGCGTAATCAACGATTACGACATATGATACATTATATCGTCGCATGTTTTTATTTTTGCCTAAACTGATGATAGCGAGCGAACGAGCGTGTAAAAATGCAAGGCAGTATTTCATTCTTAGCAGTCTTATGTTTTGTCTTAATTGGCTCAGTTTTTTTTCTTTTAACTGGCTTTGTATTTTCTTTTAATTGGCCTTTGTATTTCATTTTAATTGGCTTTGTATTTTATTTTAATTAGTTTTGTGTCTTATTTTAATTGGCTATGCATTTTATTTTAATTGGCTTTGCATTTTATTTTAATGGAATTTGTGTGTTACTCTAATCGACTTTGTATTTCATTTTAGTTTGCATTTTATTTCAATTATAATTGACTTTGAGTTTTATTTTAATTAGCTTTCTATATTATTTTAATTGGCTTCGTATTTTCATAATAATTGCAGTATTTTTTGTCATTGTTATCCATTAAAATACTCCCGATTGTTGGAACAAAGGCGGTAGAATAATGCAACTCTGCGATGTTTAAGAATTTCACAATTATTTGCATATGAAACTTAAAAGAAATTATTCGTGATAATAATTTGCAAAAAAATCCGAAAGGAGGAAACTTTTTACGTCAACCGGAAGTAATAATAATAATAATAATAATAATAATACAATTCATTTTAATTAGTTCCGCGCTCTATCAGTTTTAAGCTTTGCATACAAACCGAGTTTTCATTAATTTAAAAGATTCGTATGTTCAGTTGCGTGCAACAATTTTATTTGAAAAAAGGTTAAATATATCTTAGCATTGCAACCGTGATGTAACCATAGTTATTAAACTGTGAATCTTTATGTAAAAACAAAATTTGGTGCATCAATTGCGAGAAACAAGAACTGCGTATACATTTATCCCTGTATTGAATATCGTTAACAAACTATATACAAACATGATTGTCAAATGCATCTAATAATGCCAGTGTTTCGTATTTTATCCAGACATTCTTGTCCCAAACGTGGGAAAGTGTTTATAACCTTTTGAAATGTAATATCTTTTTCAAAGTTAAACTAAATAATTTGACTTTTCAAATATTCTACTAGACAATTACTAAAATACTTTCTTTCAACTTTCCTGATCTTCGTCCGACTATAAAATCGATAAAACTGTTGAAAAGCTCAGATCTTATTATCTCCTTTTGTCATTCCAAGTAACGGCAAGATTAACCGCTTGTACTATTTTTTTTTGTAGTTACAAGCATGAGCACTTTATCTATTGTAATAATATCTTAGAAGGAAAAGGAGAAATATTTATCGGGTTTGTCTACATTTAATTGAATGATTAAATACCGATGACAAGAGGACATAATTTTATTTCGGCTTAAAAGAACGAAATAACATTTATACTGAACAAGATATAAATAATAATCTCTATGACGTGCCAGACTGGTCAAAATACGGCGACGGGTCAAAATGCAAGTATTTTGATCATCGTCTATCAAACTAGTGTCCTTCTATCTTCCAAAAAGAGTTCCATGTCATTTGTTCGCATATTAACCGACGCGACTGTACCAAAATAGCACTTCGACGACCACAGTCCCAAATGTGGAAGCATTCGATGGCCCGCGATAAGTCAACTAGCGGAAATGTGCGCGCGCTGTTCGAAGCAGCTTTAAGAATATTACATCGAGAAGGATCTGGGTATTATAAATAGCAAAACTTCGTGATAAGCAGTGCACTAAAGAAGTCAAGTGGGATCACTTGTGGAAGCGAGAGAGGGAAGGTCCCGATAGAACCCGCCATGGATACTCTCTGGTGGGGAAAGAGCCGCCGTTTACGGCAACGAGATTAAATTCCATCGACTATTGTACAAACAGAAAAACAAGTTTTCTTACGATCGAAGGCAACGGACCGATCGTGGCGATCGTGCCTTAAAGCGGCGCACCGAACGATCTTGTTATTACTTTATACGACATTAATAAAAGAAAGGAAGGTTCGTCCAGGAAGCACCGGGACGTTTCGTTTTCTTGACTTGACCGGTGTCTTCCGGTCTGCTACGGGTTACAACGTCGCAAACGTGTGCTCCATATTCGTGACGTTTCGTCAGCGATAAAGTAGCCCTTCGTTTCCCGGCTCTCTCTCTCTCTCTCTCTCTTTCTCTTTTCTTGCTCGTTCTATCTTTATATCTCTATAATTCTCTATCTCTTTCTCCATCTCTGCAAACGGATCACGTACATACCGATGCAGCCCTGGAATAAGAAGGTGAAAGGAGCTTTTATCGCTCACAGAGCATAACGAATATGGATACGGGTTTAGCGTTACTTCGGACGTATTCCGCTGCGCAGACAAATTCCCGAGGATTTGTGACAACGATTTATCGATACAAAATATTCCTTTTTCTTGTTGTTTGCCGTTGCAATTCCCGATTGCCGGACACTTGGACGCCGCTCGAACGAACGGCTCGAAATAAAATCAACAGTTTCGCTCGGTTCAATGTCCAGTCTGTTTTTCCGGCAGAATAACGCTTTTTTTTTTTAAATATAAACAGAACGATTTCAGTTTTATTTCGAGAAGTTCCCGGCAGCTCCTAAAAGTGTCGAAGTCGAGAAGAATCGCTGCGAAGCTGCTGATAAATCATTCTACAGAGAATCGAATTAGAGAGAAATTGTTAATATAGTGTTAATTTTAAAATGTTATTGCTGCATTATGATCCGCGGTTAAAGTGTATATACGTATTTTAAAAATTTGTAGATTAACCCCTTACCGTACTATTATATATATATTCTTCATAGTCACCAGGATGAGCACTTTTTCTACTATAATAATTTTTTAGAAGGAAAAGGAAAAATATTTATTGCCAATGGCAAGAGGACGGAATATTATTCCGGTTTAAATGAACGGAATAACATTTACACTTAACATGATATTAATAGAAACCCCTATGACGAGCCAGACTCGTCAAAATACGGCAAGGGGGGTTAAAGAGTCGAAAGATGTAATAATCTGCACGTTTATTGTCGTTATTTTTGACCTATATCGGAGGCAAAACAAAATTTCGATTTTCTGAAAAGCCAGAAAAAAAATACAAGTCGTTTGGATCCAGTTTCGTTTCTATTTAATACCAGCCACCGTGTACGTGCTTTTTAAAATTGCACAAACATTTGTCACTTGGCGCCGTGACATTGTTTTAATGAAGAAACTAACGCGCGTTGAATAACACAAATATATAATCTTTTAATTGGAGCGGACGAATGTAGGGGAAAGGAAAGACAACAAAATAATGATATATGCTCGTGCACGTCTGTTTACGAGCCTGCCGGCGGACGGTGACGCGTCGCGCTGGATTTCGGAAATTGCTTTTCCGATAGTCCAATTTCTCTATTTTGTCGAATTCCATTGATTCGCTGGTAATGAATTTTGTCCGCGCAGAGTTTCGATTTTCGGATCATTCGGTTCGCGGATGCCTCTTTTCCATTTTTCCTTTTTTTTTTTATTTTTTTTTTTAACGAAATCGCGCAAGACGCAGTCGAAGGAGAACATCCACGCGGCGCAATGCATAACGCGGCTCTTCCACTCCATTTTGTAGAAGGCATTAAAATGCATTCCAATATATTTGAGAAGCGGGCCAGGGCTGACCTCGATCATAAAAAAACTGATCCGATTCCAGGTCTAGCTCCAAACGTATCCATAAATGCTCAAGGTGATGCGCCTCAGCTGCGGCGGATACTCCGGAAAAAAACCAATGGTGAATTTTAACGCTGCTTTAATTAGCGCCGATAGAAGAAAAACAACGTTTCTAATTATAAAATTCAGCTTGTTTTCCAGGTAACATGTAGATCTCCTTTCATGAAGGAATTTTATCAGTTCGTAGATGTTAAAGCATTTTTTCGTTAATACAAAAATGCTGACTTTCATCCTATAACTCTAGTTTCTCACAGATAATTAAAATGTTTGCAAATTATTTTACTAAGTTGATCAGACTTTTTACTATTATTAAGATGATCAAGATTGCTTCGCACGTACAGATTCATATCTGCTACGTGACCAAATAAAATACTTTCCCCATAAAGGAACAGTTACATGAAGGAAAACTGTTTTCACGATGTTCATACATATTACGAAGATTTATTCCATCCTTATGGAGAAATGATGTTCGGGCGTTTTTCTTCAATTAGAATGTTCCGCTGTCATAGCGGAACGGTAACTCCGTTCGAATCAGTGCGTTTTCTATCAAGCTCGTGATTGCCGGTTTCCATCGACCGTCCCGGCGACTATGATCATCCGTTCGCCGCGGTGCCGTGGCCGTTTCGATCGCGGTGTTCACTGCTGGTTCTGCTAATGCAACAGCGTTAGTATCACCGTTCGCGTTCCGATGCATATTTAACAACTGTCTAGCGGTATTTCTGTACTCGCCTTTACATTACAGGAGGTGCTATTATAGTAATATGCCAAGGTACTGTCCTTTAAATAGCTTGACTTATAGGCGATACCAGTCGTTTCGCTCGCTATCAAATATGTGCTCGTTTTATTCTAAACGTCCTGTCTCTTTTATCACGCGGACAAGCATCACCGTGTCCGCGTAATGACTTCGAGCGTGGAATACCCGAGAGAAAACATTGCCCGCGCTCGAAAGAGCGCCTCTCTTTCCTTAAAACTATGATTCAACGGAAGCACGTGGCTCCGAATATCGCGTTCAGCGATGCGATAAATCGTGCCAAACATCTGGTCGTTTAGACCCGCGGTTCTCAACCACGTGGACCTTGCTTTCTGGCTCTTCTGCGTTTGGTCCTCTTTTGGTCTCTCTGCAAAATCAGAGTATGTATTAGGTTGGTAGGAAAATAATGTCGGTTTCCAAACTACATCTTTAAATCGACATATCACAGATCGGAATAAGTTTTTTTAAATCAAAATAAGACCCATTACAAACTACACATTTTTGAGAATAAATTGACAGTTTGTTAATTCCAGTAGCGTAACATTCTGCTGTTCTGGAATTGATAAATTTTTCGAACGCACATTCAGCAGCAGCTTGGTTGGTAAATGTGTTCCCTTGCAAGTAGCGATCGAGATGTTTGAAGAAGTGGTAATCGGTTGGCGACAGATCCGGGGAATATGCTGGATGGGGCAGTGTTTTATAACCCAATTCATTCAATTTTTGTAGCGTTAATTGTGCAACGTGTGGTCGAACGACGATTCTTTGGGTCTACGCTTAACTTAGGCGGTGTCCATTTGTCGAGCTTCTTTGACTTTCCCAGCTGTCTCAGGTGGTCGATAACTGTTGTTATAACTAACTTCTGTGCAAATTGTCTAACCGTTGTTCGTGGATCAGCTTCACCTAGTGCCTTCAGTTGGTCATTGTCGACTAGAGAAGGGCGTCCACGACCATCTTCATCTTCGAGGTTCTTGTCTCCACTTTTTTTTAATCAACCCTGCTCTGTGGGTTTATTTACGACATCTTCTCCAAATGCACTGTTGATATTACGAGTCGCAGTTGCAGCTTTATGACCCAGTTTATATTGATATAAGAATATTACACGAACTCGCTTGGTATCCATTGCGAAGTTAATAACTTGAAGTGACCACAAATTAACAGTAGAAACAAAAGCATACCTATCAGCATGCAGTACGATATCAGCAACTGTAAGATGACATTGGAAGGTAAACAGAATAAAGTGAATTGTTATCCAAAAACATGCGTCGAAGTTCGAAAGTTCGAAAACCGACATTAATTTTTTATAAACCTAATATTCCAATTATAATTAGTGCGAAACAATTGAACGGAGTTTTTAAATTCTTCTGATTAAAAAAATTAAATTAAAGGATCTGTTCATGTTTGTTATGGATACATTGATTGAGATACTTGTAACTCTCTGTAGTCGCATAATTTTCCGGCATCTTCTTAAAGGATATTCGAACGTATTTCATCGCGAAATGGTAGATGGTAATTTGAATGAAATATAAAACGATATTATGTTAGAAGCGATTATTCTATTTGAACAAGATCTGACGTAAGGTTGCATTGAACGCAGGTGTTACGAAATAGACGTTGCTGTTCTGAATAGTACCGTAATTACTAGACCGCTTTATGCAAAATAAAAATCGTCTGAGTGAAGGTTACGACCAGGCATCAAGATTATGAATAGAAACTGATTAGTGATTTCATTCTTCCTTTAATCATTTCAATGAATAGAAAATTATTCATTTTTATGTGCTTTTAATATCGATACTATTTTAAATTGCAATTAATAACACTGTTTTAAATCGCAATTAACAACATTGTTTTAAATCGTAATTAATAACACTGTTTTAAATCGCAATTAACAACACTGTTTTAAATCGTAATTAATAACACTGTTTTAAATCGTAATTAATAACACTGTTTTCAATCGCAATTAATAACACTGATTTAAATCGCAATTAATAACACTATTTTAAATCGTAATTAATAACACTGATTTAAATCGCAATTAATAACACTATTTTAAATCGCAATTAATAACACTGATTTAAATCGCAATTAATAACACTATTTTAAATCGCAATATAACAATTACTATCGATTTGTATGGTAAATGAACAGTTTTCCGACACGTTTATAAGAACAGAGATTGGATAAAAGTAAAGGGTTTCTTTGTAATAATTTTATTAAATTGAAAATAGCACAGCGATATCATTAAATTCTTATACTTCCACGATTTTGTGTTTGGAATTTTAATTTTTGGCTACAAATTGCACGAATTCCGTATTCAAACAATCATCAATAGTCTTGTAACAGGTTAAAGTATAAATAACAACGAAACATTTCCATAGCTATTTTTCACCGACGAACTCCTTTCGCACGATTGCTGGGAAACTGTAACGAATACAGCGATTATTCGAACTCAAAATTTACATTCGCAACACCGTATACCATATACCCTTCCAATTAAAGACTTGTCCTCTAATTCGTTCAAAGGTAGCCTTTGTGAAAATGCGAAAAAAAGACATTTTGCGGAAGTGTCCTGCCTTGACGGTATGCTTAACGCTAGACCCTACCGAGCATTAAAAGTGACTGACACTTGTTGCTTTACAAAAGTGAGAAGATTGAATTTCCTTTGGAGCGTATTTCTGTGTTACAGATACATACATGTTTCAAAAAATACAATTGACACTCGCCGACGGACATATTTGACAAGGAAATCCATTTTTCTTTAAAAATGAGTTACGCCGTCTATTTATTGCGTGCCTATATCTAAGTTCAGAATAATATTGTCTCTTGGGAAGTTCAATATATCCATACATAAATTAGTAGTCACACCTTGAAGAGCCATTTTTATTAAAGAAAATATCTATATTTCAAAAACCAGCAAAGATTGTGCGGCAATTCTGTCAATATTGCTTTTACTTTGTTTTCGGGCACAATCTGTACATTAAAACATTAAATTTGTTTACAAAAGCATAAACAAAATAAAAGGATATCAGACAGTCCGATGTGAAATTATCATTATATTTTCTCATGCGTCGTACCGCTTGAAACGATTTGCGTTATTCGTTGGGCAAAGAAACGAGGGAAGAATGATGAAAAATAGGTCCGAGCAACGGAAAATATAAGAAACATAAGAAATAAGGTGGTTCCGCTATAATGTTCACGTGGAAGGAAATACGAGCGATAAGGACGAAAATGATTTCGGTCATTGTCGGATGGAATAGCGTTTCGGAGCACCGGCGCGGTGGATGAACGGGGCATAAATAGTGTAGTAGTCGGGTAGCAGTGGTGGGTCACTTGTTATCCCCGCGCGCGAGGAAGAATACGGGCCTGCTCAGCGGGCGCGCTCACCCTCCATCCCCCCCGCCCCGAACGTTCGATTTGCTTAAGCACCCCGGAGCGATCACGCGTCCTCCATGGCACATCAGTTTAAATTCAGCTGGCGGTCAGGACGGGGTGGGGGGGAGAACCTGCGATTACCCAGCGGCTATGTACCTATACGTTAACACACGGGGGCACAACCGCCGGAGGACGTGTGCAAGGTACTAGGGATTCGACCGTATGAATATTCAGGGCTTGCCTTCGCGGCGATGAAAATTCGATTGCCCCGCAGCTACGGCGTCTGACGACGATGATGGTCGACGGAGAAGGGGACATGTAACACCATTGCCATCGCCCGACGCCACCGCGCCATCACCATCGCCGCCTCTAGCACCATCTTCGTGCCGTCGTACTTGCGGAATAGAGACACCCGAAACCGGCAAAAAGTCATTCGAGTAAAATATTTCTGTAACGAGAAGAGTTCACTCGCGTACAGTTTGTTGGGAACGTCAGCTATGATTTTGCACGATCTTTTTCAGTATTTAATTGATTTCACCCCCATTAACCCCTTGCCGTACTGTTTTTACTATTTTTTTTTTGGTAGTTACAAGGATGAGCATGTTTTCTATTGTAATAATTTCTTAGAAGGAAAAGGAAAAATATTTATTCCGTTTGGCTACGTTTACTTAAACGGTTAGATATTGATGACAAAGGGACAGAGTTTTATTATACTTAACGAGATATCAATAAAAATCTCTATGACGAGTCAGACTCATCGAAATACGGCAAGAGGTTAATTCAGGTTCAGCATATATATATCGAAGCTTTACCTCTATTTAAATAAAAAGAAGCTAGCTGCTACTTCAAGCATTATTTGGATATGCGATGAATATGAATAGAAATTTTAGAAATCGTTCCGTATTGATAAGATCTTAATTGTTACTCAATTAGGACAGAATGATACATCTAAAATATATAAACTAGCATTTCTATGTTCTATAACAAGTAATTGAAGAAACCAGTTTCACGTTGGATTTAATATTGTTAACTGAATATTTTACATGTCAAGATTTCAAAGAGTACGAGGAAAGGAGTAGAGAAAAAACAAATATCTTGAAATACGAAAGTCGAAGAACAGACTTTTGGCCGGGAAATATCGACCCTCGATCCACTCCGCGTCGACGTCTCTCACCGTTCCACCCTCCCAGCTATCTTCGACAGCACTTTCTGTTTGTGTTCGTGCCCCGTGCCCGTGGAAATCGTGCATCGGCGATCGATGACAATCGTCCACAGGCGCGAGGCAGTTCGAGCCAGCCGGTTCTCACCTACGCCGACGTATATGTATACAGGCATAGGCGGCGCCTTCCGATCGCATAGGGAAGACGCCTTCTACGGCACCCACACGGCCGGATAAGCCAGCGACGGAAATTGGAAGACTAGGAAGTTATGATGCGTTTGTTCCGTGAGATCGTCAGAATTGAATTTTCCTTATCGCGGGATATGGGGGCTTGCCGTCGAACTAACAGGTTCGTCGATATAACGTGCAACGCGGATGACATCCATGATCGCGGGGGGGCGTTCTGCACTGTGCCGTGACAAGGATTGATTAGTTGCTGGGAATATTGTTACTTAACAGGTTACGTAGCTATTATACCGTTAAATTTCGGGGATTATTAAAACGCTCGCGGACAGTAAACATTTGAATGGGTTGCAAATATGTACTCGCATGTATTCTTGTCGAAAAAGTCGGCCCTCGATTATATTTCGTTGCTGAAACTATGTATATTTTATTTAAAGCAGACGATAGAAATTAGTAGACGACGAAGCGAATTTTTGGTTCGTGCGTTTTTGTTTTTCCTTTTTGTTAACAAAAGGAGTTGAACATTCTTACTGGAAACCGAATGTTTGCTACCCTTTGAACGTGACATTTTTGAAATAGTAGACTTGTAATTTCGAACTGAATATTGAAAGGCGTTAATTATTTATGGAACTATGCGATGACACATAGAGCGGTTGCAAATAAGTCGAAAAGAAGATAATATTTTTTCAATTAAGGCTTCGTTTTCGAAAAAATCTACTGAAAAAGGTTGAGAAAGTGATACTATTGAATAGAAATTAAGTGGCGCGTCTGGCCATCGCATACCAATTCTACTTCTCCTTATACTACGAGTCGTACAAATCTGACGGATTTTTTAATTTATTTTTCTCGAGAACGCAGCTTTAAGTGAAAAGATGTCACTCCTTTTTTCGACTTATTTCTCCATGTAGAGAATGTACCATGTACCACCCTCACGATTTTGTCACGATTTTTTACCCACCCTGTATCTCCAGCTGTTTCGTATCGACTGTTTATGCTAAAAAATTACGTAAACGGCTGTATATTATTTAGTTGACAACAATGATCGGTGGAAAATGTTAAGAAGGTTCTACTTGCACAAATAAATTCGTTGAATTTCGTAAAATATGAAATCTTACGCCGCTTTTTCCAACGCATGTAAATCACTGCGGCTACATTTGATATGCAAGTAATTTTCAAATCGTCATTTCCGCTCCATATATACCTAATCAAATTCTCAAAACACCAATACGTCAAATTCAATAATTAAAATCTATCAGCCACGTCTATTCTTACGCTGTAATCTATGTAACGCCGTGGTCGCGTGACAAGCAGCAATAATTCCAATTACGAGACGCGCAATCAATTCGGTCGTGTTGGCGATTCGACGACGGTAAAAAAAATGTGAGCGGTTAAAATTTTGTATTCGCGGCGTTCCCATCAATCGGCGTAAGTCCACCGAAACGAGATCGATCCGGTGCAATTAATTGCGATACCAGGCCAAGGGATATCGGTTGTTAATGATCGAACAAACGAGTTCCATTATCCGATTTTATTATTCAGTCCGGTTTCCGAACGCGCGCGCGTTTCATTTGTGTACCGTGATTACCGAACAAAGTATCGGTAACACTTGTCCCATCATCTATGATATAAATGCGGACAAGAGGGATTAATACTTTAAACGATTGGAAATGCGAGATTGAGGGCGTAACACGAGGAAGCGTGCGTTTACGGTCGTAAACCGTCGCAGAAGAAACTTGATAAAGCGTATTTCGCCGAGCTGGGTACGGGAAGAGAGAGAGAGAGAGAGTCAGCTCTGATTGTGTACTTATCTGATCGCGATGCGCAGTCATCGATTTTATTATCTACTCTGATTTACTAAATCAAACATCTTGTTCTTTTTGAAGATACGACAAATGTCTTAAGAAATGAGTTCAATGTTGAACGGTTTTTAATTTCGAATAATTATAGTCACTGAATTCCTAATAAAATCTGCTGTAGGCGTTTAAAAAGCGATGATCATATTCAAGAAAATGAAGGTGAATATTTCTGAAAAGAAATAGCACGGAAATAAATATTTTTGTGGTTCTCACTGAAACATTCAACTCTGTCCTTAGAACATTTGACGTATCTTTAAAACCAACAGAAATATTTTAGGTACATACGTTACGTGACTCACTCTGTACAATGCATATAGTTCAATGAACATTTTTATTAGATTTATTATCTCAATTTTATCGAGTTTCTCTATATTTCGATATGATCCAAAATAAATAACAGTTATACAATGCGCGTACAATTGAAATTAAAATTCAAACTCTTGATTACCGTAAACCTACCATGTAATTATGCTACGTATACATATACCTACTAATACATTGTATAAAATGAAATAGAACGGCGAGTTAGAATTTTTGGCCAGGTAGAATCGCGTTATAGACCACTGTGCCTACTAGCTGTACGTGTATCGAGTATTCAATGTTCGACAGTACCCTTCCGAGGCAACGCGTGTTCGGCGTGTATGCGTGAAACCCACGGCGCACCCCTGCGGCAGGGACACCTGGCTTACGTACACGTGTGTCGGACGTGTGTGCAACCACCGGACGTAACATGCGGTAATAATTATCGCAGGGTCGATCCTAAACCCTCTATCGCGTCTAGTTCGAACGCGACAGAAAATTCGCAGGCGAACTGTATCGACGACGATTCGTTTAATCACGCGTCCCGCACGGTTCCGCGTGAAATGCATCCGCATATGAGATTCGCGTGGCAGTGTATCTAGGTTGACGGACAGTATCACGCGGTGTCAAGATAACCGTCCGCCCGCTATAATTGGTAACAGGGATAAGGGAAGGATCTGATTCCGAGACGCCTAAATCCTTACTGCGGTCCGTACAGGGCGAGTCAAGTGAACGGGCCGGGACTGGGCTCTGTTCCCAGTGAATTTAGGAAAAGAGCGACAGTGAACAAGTTCTATTATCCTGTAGCACGATTTTATCGCAAAAGCATTTGTTTAAAGTGGAATATTTAGTTTATAAAGTGTATATTTTTGCGTTAGATCGATTCTTTGGATTCCAAAGCCTGGAATATTCATAGTAAGAAGGTATTAGGGTACAACATCAAAAATATTAACATTTCTCCAAATATTTTATTTAAAACTAAGTTTAGTTAAAAATATAAAATATTTCATAAAATATTCATTCGTTTTGGTATCGTATCCTAATAGTTTTTGCGGAGACTATTCCGGAGAATCGATCTGCCTGCAAAAAGTATGCAGTTCTTTTTAATAATAATTGCAATTGTAATTTGCAAGTGTACCGATTTACTTGTGAATAAAAATTGTATCATGGGACAATAGTGCTTATTGAGCAGTTTAAGTTAGTTCTGTACAACTTTTTCTGAATTCTTTAGGAACAGGCCCAGTAATTTGACTCACCCTGTATGTAGAGTTTACACGGCCGCGTGTGTACGCGATCAACTCATGCCGCGACTGAGAAAATATGTCATTTGCCGTGGATTAGAGATTACATGCTGTTTTTGTTAGTTTCCGGTGGAAATGTATGTATACTGTGTCAATAGTTAAATCCCGAGGAACTACGAGGGCTAGAATTCGCAGGCATAATAATAGTTAGCATAAGCTGGTTTGAATAACCTGAAAAATGAAATATCAGTTAAAGCATGTGTATACTATATTTCATACATATAATATATTATTACAAAATATTATAATATATTATTTTTCCTAAAACAATTATTCCTAACTATAAAGAATATTATTCGAATAAATATTGTATTTAATACAGTATTTAAGTACTAATAAATATTGTACTTAATACAGTATTTAAATACTAATAAATATTGTACTTAATACAGTATTTAAATACTAATAAATAGAACAGTAAAGAATTGTTATAAATTGTTATAATCCAAGAACATATTTGACTGTTTCGAGACAAACTGTTTTGGAACAATGTTAAATTTCGATAAATGTTTTTATGGTTGCAATGATATTTTATTATACTAAACGTACAGGAAATAGTAGCTATAATAACTATGACGTATATAATAATCTATTATATAAAAATAAGTCGGGTTTTCCTTCCTGACGCTATAACTCCAGAACACACGAACTGATTTCCACGGTTTTGCATTCGTTGGAAAGGTCTCGGGCTCCGTGAGGTTTATAGCAACCAAAATTCTGGAAAAATTTCAACAGAAAAGCAGGAAAACAGGGAAAATCATTTTTCACATACAGCGCCATCTCTGATACATAGCATGTACTACAAACCAATATGATTTATAAAACAAAAAAAATAACTTTTCTTCATCTTTTAATCCCCAAA
>NC_135774.1:21193849-21215709 GCF_028453695.1 Augochlora pura | reverse complement strand
CACATACAGCGCCATCTCTGATACATAGCATGTACTACAAACCAATATGGTTTATAAAAAAAAAAATAACTTTTCTTCATCTTTTAATCCCCAAACGAAATGTTACAAAAAACGAAGCCATCTGGTGGCGAAACGGAGTTCGCCAGGTTTGCTAGTATATATATATAATAAGTGAAGTACGATAAAGAAACAGCAAACATTAGAAGAGATTAAACGAACACTGATCCGAGGCAAAAGCATTATCAACCACCTGAAGAGTGTCTTAATTCCAAATCCTTGCCACTAAGTCTACCCCAGTGTTTAGCAATAGGATCATTCCACGCGATAAAGCCTACACTTTTCACAATACAGTCTCAGATTTCGATCAAATTCGAACGATTGGTCTCTAAAGACATATGAACAGATGTCGAAGGATTTATCAAAATTATCAAAACTATTAACCCTTTGCACTCGATGCCATTTTAACTGTAATTCTAAAATAACTGTACTTGCATATAGCATTTCCATTTTATATGGGAAAATGTATTTTATGCACATAACATTGAATCTTGTAACTGATGCTACGACAGGCGCTTCTAAAAATTACCATGTCACGTTTTAAAATAATCTTTACCAAATTTAGTAATATTTAAAAAATTTTTAAGAGCTATTATCTGTTACATAAGTCATAAAATTCAATTTTATAATGTATAAAATGCTCCAAATTATATAAAATGGAAACACTATAAGTCTAAAGAAATATTTTGGATTTCCAGTTAAAATGGCTCCGAATGCAAAGGGTTAACAATTCTTGAAATCTAATTTTCATAATATAAAAATTATTTTGTGTTAGAAATGGGTTAATTTCTAATACAATCAGCTCCGTTTAGTTATTTTTGGGTAGCACTGGCCCATGCCGTTGTATAATTAGAATGCGCGTGCGTTGATGAGTTGTGGCGAGTCTTTTGTTCCCTAAATGCTATCCTTTCAGATATTCATTCCTCTTAATTATTTCTTAATTTCGCGTATTCCACGACAAAATCCTGACATTTTGAAACGTGCTGTAACAATTTTAGCGGTGACTCTGAGTCAGCACTCGGGCGCAAAGGGTTAATTCTCGCATAACTATTGCCCTACCCAACCGATGAAATTCATGAACAGCGTCCGATCTCGCGCGTGGAATATCCCTGCAGATTCGAAAGGAAAACATTCTCGTGGCTGGGCGAGGACCAACGGGGGCGCGTCGCGGCATGAAATGGGATTCTAAAAATCAACGCCTCTGAATAAAGATACAGCGCGCATGGCGGGGGGGCTTAAAGCCCCGTGGCAAGTTTACCCATGTTTCGTCGCATGAACCGTTGCCACCGCGCGATAAGCTACTTTGCTACTTTTTTTCTCTCTCTCCGTAAGAACATTATCCATAGAGAGGGAGAGAGAGAGAGTCTGGCCGACACTGAAGGTAAAAACTTCGCGGGAGCACGGGCTCCTGTTAATCATGCATTTCGATAAAATTTTCGCGGAAAGTTCGGTTACCTGTAAACAGGATTTCGTCACGGACGCGTCGCCGGGATCGAAGGAAGTTTGCGTTGGTTCTTTCAACGGATCCCCCACCCCCTCCTCCCACCCTTCGGAGTGTATCTGTGACCCACGGGGCGGGGGTCTTTTACCTGGGATTCCTCCCAACCCCCCCCCCCCCCCCCCGTACCTATAGATTACCGCGGCTCCGTGTATCCATTTATCGCGTCGTACGCCGGTTGCAATCTTCTCATCATTCGTTTATCGAATTGCGAGCCGGTGCCTGGAACGAGAGTTATCGATTCGATGTCGCTGTCGCGATAAAATGAATTTTGTACGGTGACGCGAGGTAAACGGGGAAGAAAGAAAGCGCGCAAGGTGGAATGGGTTTCGAGTTCGAGGCGAAGGCGGCAGAGGAAAGAGAGAAGAAGAGAGAGAGAGAGAGAAAGAGTGAGAGAGAGAGAGAGGTAGTGAGAGGCGGAAGGCAGCGATTTTTCGATAGCTCTCGCTCGACTAGGGCTAGACCGTTGAAATTGGTTCGTAGAAACGTAGAAACCGGGTCCAGTTCCGCGGATCTGATCCCGTGTGGCCCGCGACCGTATTACCCTCTTAGAAAATAAAAAGGTACAGGCAGTCGAGTCGGCCCTGTCTTCGAGGAATCGACTCCGGAAGCTGTTGAATTTTTTAACATCTGGACTGGACGCAGAAATCAGTCTGCGCATTATTTTCTATTATAAAGTAGCATAGGGGAGCCGATTCGCTGTTAAACAAAACTGCAGCAGATTCGACTGACATTTCTTGAGAATTTCAAACTGACTTTCTTTTAGCGAGACAATACTTCTCGCGAAACAAATGTCGAATCTTCTTTGAATTTTTTTCAAGATAAAAGAAATGTTTTGTAGCTAGTTACTGTGCCCTCTGCCCCTCGGAATGTTAAGCCTTAATAATAGTGCACAGTAAAAGTTTAATACTTAACATAGATTGAATAAAAATAAAATATCGTAACAACTGATTTAAAAGATCACTTATCTAGAATAATTTATTTCACCTGGATATAAATAATTCACAGAAAAATTCGTAAATTTAATACAAAACAATTGAAATAATTTTTTTACTATTTGAAGAACTTCCATCTTTAACATGTTCAATTTTAACAAACGAACATATAATTGACTTTAAATAAGAAGATTGAATACACTTTATTCGATAAATACAGACTTAATTACGCTTAAAAATAAACAAAGACAATGTAATTGGCTACTTCGCAGTAACTGGCTCCACTACCCTATACTTTCGACTATAATTTGTATAACCATAGGTTCTAGAAATAGGTGAGAAACGGTTGCCAGACCGACCAGGGATGAGTTTTTAATTTCGATGCGTCGATGCAGCTGCCTCAGGAATTTTGCGAAGAGAAAACGTTGATGTATCTTGTTAATCCCTTGCAGTACTTTTATCTTCGCAGTTACGACGATTAAATGATTTTCGATTGGAATAATTTCTTGGAGGGGAAATAAAATTAATATTTATCGTGGGCTTGCAATTACTTCAGCGCTTAAATATTAGTGTTAAAAAGGCAGAATTTTATTTCGACTTAAAAAGACGAAACAACACCCTTGCTTAACAGGTTATTGTTAGAAATCACAGAAAGGTTGTATTATTGAAATAGTTTAATTCTTCCTATAGAGTAAGATCATTCTAAAACAGCAACGCGATTATAATCGGTAGCGTACCCTCATCCCGGGCTCGCTAATACACTTACCAGCTGATCCACTTTACATAGTTTCCGTAAATTGTGGCTGATAATACTTGTAGTTTGCGAAGATTGATGCGTTTCTGCGAGATGAATGTTGTTCGGCGTTGCCAACTCGAGATTGACTCGCCCGCGAAGTTCTAACGGACTACTAAGCGACTCTGTATTGGTTTGTCCGTCATTTACTTAGTCGCTAATCAGCGGTTTACTCGGAACAAGTTCTTTCACGCTGCACGCGCGCTTCTCAACACTTTCATCGACCTGTCAGACGTATGACTTCAACCGCGCACCTTCCCGCGAAGTTAAACGACTGTGCAACCAGCTGCCAGGAAAGAGAGTTAAATAAATATTTCGCTGTTGCGTGGCAATCGTTATTCGAAGATACGTAATGAGCTCGTATTCTTCTATTTTTCTAATGCGCAGCACTCCTTCATCAAAGTTGAAAATTAACTTCGATCGCAGTCTATTGAGTTAGGATCTTCAAGAGGGAGCGGTTGCTATAATACTTCTTATTATTATTTATTATTTATTTTACGCGGATCGGTAATTCATATAATTCATGTAATTCGTTTAAATCGTATAATTCATATAACTCATATAATTCATACGATTCAACATTCAATGATGGCCCATACAATTTGCGTTTGCATAATCCATCAACTGTTCCATTATCCGAACACAGAGCCCAGCTTTGTTTCGTAACAGAAAAATCAAGAGACGCGAACAATCTCTTATCAATTCGAAATGATCTCGCGCATACGCATTCGTCGGATCTATCCGATAGAAAATGATTGTTCTATAATCTGGTAAATGCCAGGCGGCGCGTTTAAGCAAGCCAAGTTTATTCGTGCCTGTTTAAGTGCTATCACGCTTGCGTGAAGTAATCCCGGCTTAATTGGTGCAGAGTTATTTTCACCAATTACTGGAACTACCTCCGCAAACCAAATTCCTTTCTCCTCTATTTCATTTCCACTCGATGATTCTCGGGTTCTGTTCTATGACGCGTTCAAGGGGCCGTGTAGAGCCGTAGAAGAGAGACAACAGCCGGAAATTCTCAGAACAGCTACCAACGCGCTTGATAACAGTCGCGGCACGGACCTTAAGCCCGTGTCAATTAAGCGAGGCGAGTACGCACGAAAGGAACGATTCGTATTAGCTGAATCTCTGCAATTTTGATAATCTATGCTCCGGGCCGGGAGACGTTTGAATTGCCTGCGCCTACGTTGAAACGGCATTCCTAGATCATTTCATTCGATCCCGGTAGAAACGATTCTCCGGATTCGTGCGCGCATAACAAAAGAGGAAGCTTCTCTGGTTTACTTTTTTTTTTTTAAACGAATAGGTTATGGTCAGAATATTTGCAAAGGCATCCAGAATACTCGGTGAAATATTTTTGATTACACGAAATGTTATTAACCCTTTGCACTCGACTGGCGACTTTGCGGCGCCGCTAAAATTGTCGTGACACATTTCAAAATTATTATTATAGATATTGTCGAGGCTTAGATTTAAAGAATTGTTGAAATAGTAACTGTTACACGAGTCACGAGGCTCAATTTCATACGCGAAGAATGAATTTTTTATTGTATAAAATGGAAATAACTAAAAGTCAGAAATATTATTTTAGATTTGTAATTGAAATGGCTTCGAGTGGAAAGGGTTAACGTTATTGAAATTAGTGCACGTCTTGAAAATAGCATAATAGCACGGCTTGCTAAAGAAAATTGTGATTGAGATGTGCTGGAAACAAATGGTTAAGATAATATTTCACGTGTCTAAATCTCTATGAATTGTTTGAAATTCTATTTCTTACGATTAATAGGTATGAGAAAAAGTAAATCTATAGAAAAAGTACAAACACGTATTGTTTTGAAAAATACGCTTTTGTACATGTTTCGAATAATACAATGTGACGATAAAGAAAATATTGATGTCAATTAAGTGTTTTAGATGCGCATCGTAAAATATATATTTGAAATAGTTTTGAAGGTTTTAACACGTAAGTCGCTAGTCTCTAGACACCATAATAATATAATAATAATAATAGAATAATAGAATAATAGAATAATAATGTATAATAATAATAGAACCATTCTAATAGAAATGTTCGCATAACAGAGCAATTATTAAGTTAGAAGGCTTCCCGACATTTTTACCGTGTTGTATAATTAATTTAGTCGGCGTGCATCGTTTCGGATTGAATTGTTTATACGTGCAATGAAATGGAATAATTAATAAACTCGGACATGACCTCTCTCCCTCGCTCTACGTATGCAAACACGGATATCAAGCATACTGGCAGGTCGCTTAGTCGGCAGAATTTCATGGAAATAATATTCAAGTGCTTCGTTTCACGCATAACGAATGAAATATTTATTTCAATTAAGTATCCTGTATTCATATTGTAATATAATCTGCAAAACGTATTTTTTAAATCTTCATTACGGGCTCAGATGAAAACATTAAAAACGAGAGTTTTTCATCTTATTTCATCGCTCGAAGTAATAGCAGAACTGTAACAAAGCAGTTTAGTCATTGTCTAATATACCAATCCCTCTGTCATCTAAAAGAAATTTGAATCATTTAGTCGAGTTTCAAGAAAGTTATTGCGTTTGAAAAAGCGTCCGAATATTAATGGAAGTAACCTGTGTATAACACAGTCGAGAGAAATAGTGTTCGCAAATATTTGTATTTCCTAGCGGAAACATCGTCGGCCGAAGTTTGCTTAGAGCCTCTCTAAGAGGTAGCTGACCCGGTCGCATGAAATCGCGGTGCCGTCCGCCGCAATTAATCGCATTTCCGTAAAACACCGTGTCACTGGAAAACGGTGGCGTACCGTAATAACAAGCAACGAGAATTGAACGGAGAGCGCGCGCGGCACACCGTCGCAATCCGCTCAGCCATGTAGAATTAGCTTTGTACGCCGTGACTCGGCCGGGCCGCCCGCCCGCCCGCCCGACTGTCCGTAATTTCCTCGGGGAAGAATCCTGACGCTATATAGACAGGCAGAGGCGGATATTTGGCCGGCGCGATCACGCTGTTTCGGCTAGGTCCACACCGGCGTGCTGCCCGTGAATAATACTCGCGATTAATAGGGTAGACGGTAACGATGCCGCGCGCGAACCCGGGGTTAGGCTGTCGCGTAGAAACGACCGGAAAATGAAGAAAGCCGAGGGAAACCAACGAAAGAAAAACCGACGAAGGTGCTGGAAGGGACAACGGTGCTTCTCTCGACGCTGTTTCAGGAATGCACTGATCACGAACGCGTTAGCTCACCTCTCGCGATTTCCGTTAGCTAACCCATTCGCCCACGTGCAGATATTCTTTGTTGCCGCGGCCGCGGCGGCGGCAGCGTCTTCCGCGAAGTGAATCTTTGCCAGGATCTTAGACATTTCTTTACGCGGCACCGGTGCGAACGCGCATTATGCTGAACCCGCGAGCATGCTACTAGGCCTACCGTTGTCGGGAAAATCGCGCGGTCGTGGTACGGGGGGAGAGAGGTGCTGCCAGAACCGGGTAAAAATATTTCAACCGAGGAGTACAAATGTTTGAGAACACTGTTTCTCGTAACTATTCTTTCTATGCTTCATTTTCAATAGTTCTTTGTTTCTGTTTTAAAATGAAATATTATCTATATATTTATTAACTTATATATTTATTCATTTATTAATACCTTAAACCGTTTTTAATAGGCCGTACTTTTCGTAACTGCTCTCTCAGGACTTCGTCATAATTTGTAATACTTTATGTTAGAAATATTCCTATCTTGAATAACTTCTTTAATATTCCCCCAGTTCATATATGGAAATAAAATACAGGAAAGGACGTTGATAAGATCTATTGTAAAATCTGTTAACATATCTTAACTATAATATTTAGTCACAGTGAATTTGATTACCCTGTTTCATAAATATCGATGAATTTTAAGTATATTCAACGATATAGGTTAGAATATACTTTTTTGGTATATTCATCGATATAGGTTAGAATATACTTTTTAAGTATATTCATCGATATAGGTTAGAATATACTTTTTAAATATATTCATCGATATAGGTTAGAATATACTTTTTAAATATATTCATCAATATAGGTTAGAATATACTTTTTAAATATATTCATCAATATAGGTTAGAATATACTCTTTAAGTTTATTCGTCGATATAGGTTAGAATATACTTTTTAAATATATTCATCGATATAGGTTAGAATATACTTTTAAAAAAATCGAAAAATATGGCATATGTTATAGAAATAGGACAGGTTATGTATGTCATATAAATATGACGTAGCAAACAGAGATGGAATGGTCAGTCTTTTTTCTGGCATCACGTTTAAAACAAAAGTGTCCGCTCCGCGCATTCTGTATTTATTTGTAGAATCCGTGGCCGGGGTAATCATTTCCAGTTTGCAATTGACAAGCCGTTTAATGAGAGAATCGATATGGCAGAGAAAGTTATGTTCCCCGGCTGGAAATGATGTTGCGTATAATTATACGTGTAACAGTAGAAAGTAGCTATCCTGTACGTGTCGATTTATATTGTGGTCGTGGTACTACCGGTTATGCTGCTTAATTGAAATTAAGTGTGCACGGGGTTTAAGTACAAGGTGACAGTTACTGATTAATTCATAAAGTGGCCCGATAGCCAATTGTGAAAGGGTGACTCCGCTCCATTGGAAAATTCAATTTAATCTTCTTTATTTGGATTTCAATGAACAATAAATCATCCGTGTGGAATAACTTCGAAAATAGCGATAGAGTAATTAGCCTTCCAGCATCGAGTGCTCTTTTTCTTTTTCTTCTTATGAAACTGTTCCGATGAGATTCTTAGTATCGTTTAGATCAATCATGGCACCCACTGCAAAGCAACGCTTTCCGATACACGTTTTTCTGACAAATTACAATGAACATAGATGTTGAGCGCACCAAGATTACTAGGAAAAATGTAATTATCTTATTTTCTTATTTAGATTATTCCATATAGATATTCCAATGTTATGTAGAATTTTAAATACGATTCATTTTGTAGTAAATATATACAGGTTTAACTATAAACGATAAATTGATTTTTGTACAGTGTACACATCTAATGGGAAATACATGTTTATAATCATGTTTAGTGTTGCTTATTCCATTTTGTAAAGAAGATACATAGAAATTTTTTTTAACAAGTTAGGTATTAAATAAATATCGCAAGTTGCTTCTTCTATAAAGAATTAGCATGCAGACTTCCAAATTCAAAACTATTATATTGTTTCAAAGCATAAGATAGTCATGTAAAATATGTAGATAAAATCACAGAATCGTTTATTTATAAATATTTATAAAATATTACAATTCTTACAAAATTTTCTCAAAGTTGTTGGTAGATACTATATCAATACTATATCAGAACATTTCCCGATTTAAACGCAGGTTTAAAGGTTTAAACGCAGAGATTTTTGCTGTTAATATAACGGTGCTCGATCCATCTGTTAAGTAAATATCGTTTACTGTACGATTAGAAAGAGGCGTGATTCGAAAGCGACGAGAATGACATTTGATTTCCAGTTTGCCGAGATTTCATTCTGTAACGCGCACGAGACAAAAGTGGTAGGCGCAATTCACCGTTGATTGCCGCACCATTGGAAGCGTTTAATCAAGCTTATCACTGTCGGTGGCTGAAGTGTTAAATGGCAGTAGCCGGCTCCTCTTCTCCGGCGCACTTACTCTTTTCATCGACGTCGAGCCGGTTACAGTTGTGTGTAGGGCGGACACAAGGCTGGAAGTATTTTCGTGGATGACACGAGGCTCGACGGAAAAGGGTCCTCTCGACACACGTAAAGGAACTCGACCGTATATTGTCCGATGCAAGTGGAGAGTGCAGTCAGCCGCTTCTTCTGCAACTCGATCTTATGGCTTGAATTGCAACGCAGCAACTCGGCGGTGCTCCGCGCCTCCGCGTCTCAGGTACCACGGTACGCGCGGGAGGAAGAGAAAAAAAAAAGAGCGGGGCGGGCTGTAAAACGCCCACGAACGCACCAGAAGTATTTGAACAGTGTAACGAGGCTGACTCACAATGAGATGGTCGAAAATGTCGTTCGCAGGTGCTAAAGTTATAGCCGGAGCCCCGCGTATAGCCGGGGCGCGCACGGTTACGGTTATCTTCGGCCGACCCGTGAGACCTATACTCGTAAAAAACAGTTATAGCGGATAGTATAAAATTATATAGTGGTGCCGGCCAACTCGCGTCGCTTAGCCTCTCTCTCTCTCTCTCTCTCTCTCTCTCTCTCTCTCTCTCTCTCTCACTCTCTCTCCCTCAGACGCTCGTGCTTTGTCTTGGAAATTGGAAACGTTGTCAACTCTGCTGTTACGCGGACTAACTAGGTTTCGAATTGAAAATTTTTATTTTTTTTAATTAAGTTATTATTTTGTTATATTTGTATAAATGTAAATCAATCGTTTGTAGTAGAACTGATGAACATAGTGATACTATGACACTAATCTTATTGACACGATTAATATTTTCTCTATCGTTTATTTTCTAATTATTCATTTTATTTATAACGACACAATTCTAGATAGAAAATGTAATAATTTGTTTTTAACAAGTGGAAGCGATCTCTTCGAACTCTCGAGTTTAGCACAGAAACTTTTACGATTATCTGGCATTAATTTGAGAATTTAACGGGAATTAATCGATAAATTGTAATTCGTTTAATGGATTTCATTTAATATTGTTACCATTGTTCTGACCACAATATGTGATATTTCGTAGTACACGTTTTTTTAATAATTATTAGCAATAACTAGCTTCTAATTCGGTTTTTGAATTGGCAATCTGTGCCTTTTGTTTCTGTAATTTTATGTTTTGGTGGGATACTCATCGCAGAGATTTGATTACAAATGATTCTTGCGGATGTATCATGGTCCGAGGTTCCTTTTCGTGTCAGCAGTTTTTATCGTAAACGGTGATTCAATTATCAAGAGAAATGACTAATTATAAGATTGCAAATTGCTCTACTTATCGAATACTTTCTATAACGTATCCAACATAGAACGTATTTTAAACAATTTTCTAGAACACATTATCTTTTTTCTGTTTATCTTTTTATACGCATCTGGAAATATTTAAAAAATATTTGATGCAAGCAACTATAGAATGAGTAAAAGATTGAGATGAATGCGCTCAAATAAGGCAATCCATATATGCATTTACTATAGAGTTCAATGAAAATGAAATATCTTGAATCTTAAATTAAATTAAAAAATTCAAATTAAATTCAAATTTAAATTCAAATTAAAATTAAAATTAAAATTAGATTCAGATTCAGATTCAAATTCAAATTTGAATTAAACTACAATTGTCGAACTTTTAGTAGAACGTAGGAAAAACAGTGTGCAGTTAGCCAGTTGCTTGCTCAAGGGTGGAAAACTAAGGAAATTGAAAGAGTATTTCACTAGGCTGCGAATTCTTCTGCAGAATAAAACTTGTCCTCACCGATTTTATAAAACTGATGTTCGATAAAAGTGTATTTCTTTATTTAACCCTTTGGCTACGGCAGTCTTTGTCACACATCGGCCTACGGTACGACAAACATTAAATCGCGACGTCCACTGGGTACGGTGAAGTTTTTCGTTTTTTTGAAGAAGTAAATTAAAATATTGAAAATACTGAATTCTATTACATTAAATCAATATTACTTGAAGTGAACATTAATTTTAAACTTCTTTTTACAGTATTTAATAATGAAATTTAATAATAAACGGGCGAAACAGGCGAAATTTGATCTTGACGCCTATTGGCGTCTACGGTACTGGGAAGACAACGTGTTTCGGACGCCAATAGGCGTCAACAGCAGTCAAAGGGTTAATGACGTTAATAAAGCGATGGCCATGCTACGGTATTTTTAAATTCATCTCATGTCCTCGCTGCTCCGAATTTCGTTTATCCATTATTATTGTAAACGCATATAATTCAACGATCAGGATGATTTTAAAACACTTAAAACGAATTAAAATAATTGAAGATATTCTCCTTTCAGCCTCTTAAAACGATAAAAAAAGGAAGATTATTTACATATCTGGCACTTGTCACTTCTGCACTTTACGCAGCCATCATTTATTTTGCATAAAAGTTTTATTTTTTATATTAAAAAATTTACTTTGCATAACGATCGGCGCGCGATCAATTTTCGCCATTCGCCGCTCGTTTGATTAATGAAACGTCTTCGATCTGACGGAATTATGGTCCCCGGCTGAGGAGAGCGAACGCGTTAATTCAATCAAGGAACCAATCAGTGCGCGGAGGTCGGACTTCGGGACGTGTCATAGAAACATTCGACATCGGGAGCGAACTCTCGGCGAGTCTCGAACTTTCGGCTCCCCGAGGTGCGATGGCGATGGAACACCGGTGCGACGGGTACTACTCGGGGATTTTAGAGCTCGGCCTGTCGCCGGTGTCGCGCTATACAGAAATTCTTCGTAACGTTTAAATAATCAATTAATTCTCGCTTTGACCGCGGATCACCTGTCCTCGCGGCGGCGGCGGATAACCGCGGATGACGAGCGATGCAATATTTATAAGCAATTAAGATTCATCCGTTCCCTGGTCACCGATACACACCGGGCGTAATAACCGCGTATAGATATTTCAGGAGGCAGAGGGATACCGCGCGTAGACCGGCGCCAAAGTACCATTAAATTTTCCACGCGCTGCGACGCCGCGCGGCCTTCCGTCGAAGACCGACAATGGGAGAAGAGGGCCGGTGCCCTATTCAGACGGCCGCGAAGAAATTTGCAAGGGGAATCGTGGTTTTGGTTACACTCTTTTACATAGTTTGGAGGTCTCGATCACAGGCATTCGTAACGAGAATAATTTGCACAAGGACCACGCCGCCAGGTCCGGGTCCTGAATATTCGCTGTGATTTGGACCATTTCACCTGCTCGTTTCCACGAGAGGTCACCTGGGGCACGAAGACCGCGTTCTCTTGCAGTTTCCGTGTGCTTCTGAATATTCATTCACAGCAGTTGGCTGGCTCGTTTAAATAGCCCGCCAGGTTCTCTTTCTCTTTCTCTCTCTTTCTCTATCTCTTCACCCTTCTCTCTCTCTCTCTCTCTCTCTCTCTCTTCCTCACTGGCAGTGTTCTACCCCGGCGTCTTCCTGCCCGTTTCCACCCTTATCTGGCCACTTTCGCGCTCGCGCTCACGCTCGAGCCGAAGCTCAAGCTCTCGGTGCTCACGATCGCAGCCGGTCGCGTACTTAATTTTCCACTTCTCCCCGGGTCGGTAAACCGGGGGCGGGCACCTATCGCGCGCAAGATCGGCGACTTTGTAACTCCGCGATTTCGAGGTGGCCCGTTACGCTGATAAGTATGTACCTGCATAGAGAAATGGCACACGCTCGTTTTATCTGCGTGTACGGTGCCACCTGCGTAGCTAGATTGCGTATCATTGATCGCGCGCACACGTGTGCACAACTGCGACCCGGGGCCAGGGGATAACCATTATCGAGTGTATCAGCCGATACACGAACACAGTCCCGCGGCGGACCCAGCTGGCTAGTGTGGGTGCGTTTCGATAATCCGAATTACAGATATCCGTGCAATCTGCATGCGCGGCTTAATCGCCGAGAGTCACCGACTTGGTTTATGGTTTCGTCACATCGCCGGCGCCGATTATTTATTGCTCCGCCATTTGCCGGACCGTGAATAATCGATCGCGGGTTTTTGGCCGCGTTCGAAACCCATCCGGAATGCTACGACGATCGTTACGGGCGAGAGCTTCGTTGATCGTTCCACGAATTTCGTTCGATAGATTGCGAATCTGTTGTACGCGTAAGYGGCTCGGATGCCAATCGGTGTATGTCAATGAATCTTGAAATTYSGATAAGTRAGGAGTTTAAAAATTAGCTATGAGCAAATGACARTACCACTGATAGCCTGACATAACCTTGAAATTCGGATAAGTGAGGAGTTTWMAAATTAGCTATRAGYAAATGACAATACCACTRATAKCCTGACATAACCTTGAAATTCGGATAAGTGAGGAGTTTTCAAATTAGCTATAAGCAAATGACAGTACCACTGATAGCCTGACATAACCTTGAAATTTGGATAAGTAAGGAGTTTAAAAATTAGCTATGAGCAAATGACAATACCACTAATATCCTGACATAACCTTGAAATTCGGATAAGTGASGAGTTTTCAAATTAGCTATAAGTAAATGACAGTACCACTAATATAACCCGAAGCAAAATTTTTCTTATAAGATCGTATACAAATAAATTTAACCAGGAGAGGAACAAATAAATTTAACCAGAAGAGGAACATAGAAATTTATTCATTATTTTTAAAGATCTGTATCTATTGTTTATTTATGAAGAAATCAACCGTATCGATTTATCGATAGAAAGATTCTACGATAAAGATGTGCCGGCACCGCGTAAATCATTTTCAAAGGAAAGTGGTTAGAGTGGTGCTTACAAGGGATGATCCCCAAGCTAAGAATTCAAAAGATTCTCGAACTTAAAAGCTGCATTGCGGAATATCTTTTCTTGCGTAAATGCACTTTAAGGAGTAAAAATTAATCCTCAAATATACGGCTATTTTTATTCTAATGCTATAATTTATGCGGTATACGAATAATATCGATTACTTCTTTGTAGCTTTTTCCAATTGTGTAAATAATCAACAAATCGTATGCCACATCTTAAAGTGAATTTATAATTATATATTAAGACCAAAACATGTGCAATACATATCTGAATATAATTTAATATTAAGTTCAGTATTTTCTAAAATTCCGGAGTTAGAAACATCCCTTGAACGTATGGTAGAGGCGAAATCTTATTTTGGCCTTATCACTCTTATTTTGGCCATAGCACTCTAGGCACTAGAAAGAGATATAATAGAAATTGTTCGTAAATTTTGTACACAATAGTTGCAATTGTTTGAATAAGTTCTTTCTTAATTTAATCATAACTTGAAAGGGATATTTTTCTGCTTTTGTGTTACTACCAAATATATATGTGTATATAGAAAAATAATATACTATAATAATAATATATAGAAAAATAAATTATTAATTATATAATAAAATAAAAATATATAATATTAATTATAAATTTATAGAAAAATAAATTATTTTTTCTCGTAAATCGTCGGAATTAACGAGCGAGACAAGGAAAAATAGAAAATCGAAAGATAAGGAGCATCCCTCCACGTACACCTGTATCCGAGGAATTCGCTCGCGGCGGAAAGAGACAACAGCGACGGGAGGACGTTAGAAAACGAACTGGTACAACTAAGCGCGACGATTAAACTTGCGCAACGGATTCGCAAATCCCTGTTTCTCAACGGTCGTGGTTACTCGCGGCACCGCTCCGGTGTTATTGGCAATTCTGCTGTCCCAGATTCGATCGGGTGACGCAAAGTTCATGCCTTCGCTTTGATTTGACAAAACCCGATACCGAATTTGTAGACGGCAGTTGGTCACAACGCCGTGCGCGCGCTCGCGATTTGTCTAGCGTGCCGCGGGGTCGTCGCACGAATAAATGTTATACATAGAAACGCGATAAATACTCGTTTCGCGGACGAAAACGCGGTTTTATGTCGACCTCGTCGTCGTATGTTTTTATTAGCAATTATACAGGAATTCGCTAACGATGTATGAATCAAAATATAAACGAACTGGCAAATTGTTGACACGAAACTCGAGCAATAAATGTCGGGTAAACGTATTTCTTTTTTCGCCGTGATTCAAAGTTATCCTATATTCATGGAAGCATTTATCTTCTGAATAGCGCTGCGACATTTTCCAAAAGACAGTTCGACGACAACTGGCGCAAAATGTCGGATTTTTATCACGTATTAATACTTGTCTGCTTATGCTGTGTTGTGTCTTCTATTTTGCTAAGAATTATATTTTACAAAATTCCGCCAAGGAAAGGACACATTTATACAAAAAATATATGAAGCACTACTATTTATTTTAAAGTTTGACATTTCATATACGCCGATGTGATATTTTTATTTTATAAATGCGATCGAAGGATACCTTTTCAATTCTGATTTTTATAAAATAATTTATGAAAATAGGAATTTGTGTAAACGTTTGCAATCTAGTAATAGCATATCCATGCTTAATTGAGCGTTCCGCTATTATAAAAATAATCCGGCCATGAATGCATCGAAAGTTGTTATCTGTTGTCATTGAATGGTCGAATCGCAAGGGATTTGACGTGCTCGCTGCAACCCAACCGCTTGTATTACATAAAGTGCTCATTATCTTCGCTAAGATACTTAATCGGTTATGACACAAGTCCGAAGACATCTCACGGATAATTTACTTTGCATATCGTGTTCCAGAGAAGGTTAACAGTCCCTAATTAATCATCGAAGAGACTTGAATGAATGCTGATGTTTTTCTGTTGTGATGCACAGAGCCCGTCCGCATTTCATTAACCTTTGCCAGCCATTCGAACAAAAACTATTTCATTAACCTAATTGATACGTGATAATGTGCCTATGTGTATTGCTTTTTTTGTGATTTCGCGATGAATGAAACACATCAATATTTAGAAGCAAGCTAAAAATATATTTATTGATAGACCGAGGACTTTGCATATATGTCAAAAATAAGTATATGTCTTTTGTAATCTTAATAATTGACTTTATCGGAATTGTGAAAAGCACAACATAATTCTTATGCGATTTTTATTTATTGAAATCGATTGATACAGATTTTATTTTGCACACAGATTCGTGATAATCATAATTGCCTTTATTTTTATTATTATGTCACATAGTTAATGAAACTTAAACTGTTAACGTAATTATATTAGATTGTTATATAATTTTCGACATATATTCGGCCAAAATCAAACTGTTAGAATTTTGCAGAAAGATTTGTTCAACTGACAATATTAGAAATGCGATAACTAATAATAAACGAAAAAATCAGCCATAGTTCTGCTTTTATGAGTTCAACGTTTAAACGACTTCTCTGACAAAAATATATCCGAGTATAGCTAGGATCATTTATAATTTTATTTAGCAACTATTTTTTTGACATATTCCTTAAGGCACTTGTGTTAAATACCTTGGTTCTTTTATAAACCTTAATAAAAAAAAAATCATATAAGATATAAATGTTTAACTTTTGATCGTTTTATTGAAGTTAGTCATGACTGCAACATTATATTTTGATGTGTAATATAATTTGTATTTTCATGTTATTACATCTCGATCGTTTTTCTGTTTCATTCTGCTATAAAAGTCTAATTTCCCATGATTCCATGACGTGATACTCTATCTAAGAATAAAAGCATAACACCGAAATCCAACATCGTTCAGCTCATGTATGTTGCAGCCATGTTCTTCAAATATCGCTTACGCTAAAGAATGCTTCCTGAAATTACCTCTTACGGCCACGTGATCCAAAAGAAATCGTCTCTGCCAGAAACAGGATGTTCCCTTCAAGCGTCGCATTCAAATTTTCCAAACTCGAACGCAAGCAGGTGCCTTCAACCTAAAGAACTGCGACGATTCGAGGAAATGACAATCCGCGTTGAAAAATCGAGTACTCGTTGGCAACTAGGTTCATTTAATTTATCACAGGATAACGCGGGACGTAATGCCGTGTTTCAGAGGAACTTCTGGCTCTCGCTCGCAGCGACGATAAACCAGGCGTTTCGTAGCGCGCCGACGACGTCGACGTCGACGGGGCGGCATCCGGCAAGAAGCGTATCATTTATTTTTCGAAAAATTGTTATTTACGCTCGACTAGTCCGCAAGGAAGCGTCACGACGGACGTGCCTGCGCCCTCGAAGCTCGAGGAAACTCTACTTTGGACCGAGATCGACATTACTTATTAATCACAAGCTGCACGGAGTCTCAAAGATCGTTGGTAGACTCATTCATCGGCCTCGTCGTGGATACCTTGCGCTTCTTTTTGGCGCCTTTCATCTACTAGACTTATCTCCTGCTCCCGGCTTTTCTACTTTTACCCGTAGCTTCCGCCTCGCTCCGCCTCGCTCCGGCTCGCTCAGCCGCGCTCGAGGAGCCCGTCGCGCAGTCTTCGGGCGTTGGAGCGAGCGACCGTGCCTCTAACGGAGGAACGCAATCTTTTTCTCGAAACTTGTCGCAATCAGGGGTAACAAATTCCATTCCTAAACGACCGTATACGGCTCGGCGTTGCGGGTAACACAGAAACACGATTACGCTGCGCTTATACGACGACTCGCTAGCTGGCTGCTCCGGCCGCGCGAGCCAGCCTCGTTGACAAATCCGGGACGTGTCCCTCAGAATGCTTATTTATTGAAATTACCTTTATAGAAAGCGTATGCGCAATTGCCGTATGTAAGTTCGACCGTTTCACTCTCTATTTGGAAGGCGACAGAATTTCAACGGGATGTTGGCAAATTGTTGTATCGGCCGCCGTGTAAAGTTTTTGCGTTTTCGCCGGGACTGCGATCGATCGTTTTGTTGCGGCCGCTTGCGAAAGGGCGCGCGAACGGCTTTTACAAAAAACGAATAACTTTTTTCCAGACCGGGCGCGAATTTTTCTGGGACGACAGAGTGTTTAGTTTATTGGAGACAATGTCGGAAAGTTATTTGCAAATATTGTGATTGGTGTGGGATGGATAAGGATTGCGATTTAATTTTAATTAAAGTGGTGTTCTTAAGTTTTATTTTAGGAAATACAACATTTGTAATTTTAAGAAAGCATTGTTGAAATATTCGGAGTCTTTGACGGAAAGTTCAAAAACCTAGCAAAAATAACGCGATGTTGAGAAAAGCTAATTTATGCATATTTGAATGGTAAGCTATTCATGTCTTAGTCAATTATAATTCGTCGCTTTTATAACATGGTCACAGAAGAATTTTCGAGTCATGTGAGGACAAGTTTGGAAGAAATAATAGAAATAACAGAAAACATAAATATAATATGTTAATAAATAATACAATAGTAATAGTATAATAGTAATAAATATATTAATAATATTTCCATTATTATTACAAAACGATCGTAAGCAAAACTGAAAACTCTTCATTTGGCAAGCGTTATCCGGAAAACACCGAGCTCTGTTTTTATCAGCCTCTATTATCAACATGAAAGATTTGGTTCGCGGTCACGTGGCAGCACATTATGCCAACGCTGCGAGTACTATAAAAGAAAATTGAATTTCCCGATTCGAGCCATTAAACTGCCCTCGTTCCATTGCTTTCGGAACAAGTAAACCCGGCGGATTTCTGTCTTGTACCACGTGTTTCGCAAATTAATGCTTTCCCTGGCCGAAAATGAAACACCCACTTCCGCACAAATTGTGCACTTAGTGGCAGTATTTGTCTTTTATACGATATCATCAAGAAGTTGCTCCGTTACGTTGGGGGAGAGTTCTGATAAAGTTTCGAGGTCTCTCTCTCTCTCTCTCTCTCTTGCCCCCTTGTACGGAAATTTCTGGTCATAAGCCGTGCTGTACATAGGTCCCGTGACCTTGCCTTTTATGCGGAAAGTTTCCGCGCGTATTGTCTCTACTTAGAGATGCACCGCGGCTTATACTATGCATTCATTCTACCTCGCGCCCTGTCAGTCATAAAGACCGATTTGTGCTATCCGGTCAGGCGGCGCGGCGCACGCTAATGGAACGTTCTCGTAGAGATTGATGCCGTTCAAGACGTTCAGCTCTTCGGCCGTGTTCCACGAAATATCTGACATATAAGTAATCGACGGAGCCGTGTAACTCGATCCCCGGTATCGTCTACGAAATTTTTCCTTGTGTTAGCTTGGGAAGAAATTAACCCTATGCGCTCGAATGGTGACTCTGAGGCACCGTTAAAAGTAATTTTTTGAAATAATTTTTATAACGATAAAGTTTAGATTGAAAAAATTGTTGAGTAGCGAAACTATTGCTACGAGTCGCGAGAATCAATTTCGTACGCATAAAAGTGCAGTTTATTGCATACTATAGAAATCTATGAGCCAGGATAATTATTTCACGTTTAAAAAAAAAATCTTATTCCGATTTGTGATACGTCGATTTAAAGATATAGTGGGAATGAAGATATAGTTTGGAAACCGACATTATTTTCTTACCAACCTAATAACTGTAGATCTCGGTGAGTCGTGTATTATACATGACTACCGAAAATGTCAGCGACAGTAGTTCTATGATTACGTTGACTGTTGACTTATAATTGTAATCTGCTATATTGTTGTAATAGTAATAGTTGACTTACGTTGACTCGTATAATAATTTCATTGTTCTTTTTGTTTTAGGTAAGTTCTAATCTGACGGTGCTGCACTGTTCATCTTTGGTAACGTAAACGATGAGCAATATATAAAAATGGATACTTTTTACACGAAAATATTAAAGCAGGTATAAGTAATAATAAACAATGATGTATTCGAAAACGGATTAACTATAAAAATTGAGGTAAATGGCTTCAACTGTTATGAAACTAGTCCCTCTAACATCTCCAAGAAATTCTTCATGTGTTTTCATTTGTTCGTATTATTTCGTCTTAACACTAAAATGTTTGAAATAACAGAAAATTTAATACATTTTAATTCTGACTATAATTGCAACATAAGCGGCACATTTTTAGGTACGAGTATTCTCGTAGCAAAGAATAATGCGGGAAACGTACATGTTACAAGTATCGAGAGACAAGTTTAACCCCTTGCCTAATAATATCGTGTCGGACACGTGACAAAATTGTACCCTTTTATACGTCGACATTTAAACATTGAGGTAAAAGATGGCGTACATAAAGTATGGATTATCTGTCCCGCGTAGGCATTTATTAGCGTCAAGCACGTGTTAACCGGTTAGTTTTTAGGTGTACACTTGTCGCGAAGACATGACAGCTTTCCGTGGCTATGACGTGTACAGATTTTAGAATTGCTATTAATACAGATTTTATATTAATTCACAAAGTACAAGTAAGATAAATTATATATTTGGAGATGATATTTATATCGTCGCTGGAACAATTTCAATTAGTACTCGGATGGAGGAATATATTTTTTAAATCGATCTTTGAAATTTATTCATCGTTCGAATATTAATAGAGATCGAAATACTGCAACAATGAATTCGTTCTCACTTACATTTGTGTTAGATTTTAAATACTTCAAATAATTACAGCTTGCACGCTTTTGGATCTGCAAACATACAAATCACTAAGAAAATTGTCGAATTATTTTAATCATCGTATCGCGTCTCTTAAATTGAAATTGCTGCAACCACGAAGTCTACAAGTTTGACAATTCTCTCCACCGAGATTCGACACATTTCCAAAAACTGCTCATTCGAGTCTCCTTTCGCCGGCCCGTCGTCGACGCGAGGAGCGCGCGGCGGTTTCGAATAAAAAAAGAAAAACACTCGCAGTTTCAATTACCACTTTATCCGTCGATCATTTTATCGGGCGAAGTTGCGCGACTCCGTGGATTTAAAGAGTCCTCGGGCAGCGTTTCGCAAATACGTTCTACAGGGTTTTCTGTAGCCCGGAGAAAATGCGAAGGGAATTCGATTTTTTTCAATCTCCTTAGGCTAGGAAGTGCTCTTAAAGAGTCCGGGGGTGGGGGGGGGGGGGGGAGAGAGAAAAGAGACCGGGGGAGCAGAATGAAAGTCTTGCCTCGGATTCCGCAGTTTTTCAGCCGATCCGCCGATATATTTTTTCCCCCCCCCCCCCCCATCGCCGTGTAAATTCATAAACGAGGAGAAATTTCTTCGTAGAGGAGAGGCCTGCTGACGTATCGACAGGCGTGCAACGTCGCCGTAAACACATCGACGACGCGCGGGGAAAGTGAGAGCCGCCCCGTACGCGCGCACACCTCCGCGGAACACGTGCATGCATGCACACCGGTGCATACAGGGATGCATGCATGCATACGTGTATAGCCCAGATACACACTCACACACAGAGAGATCCGTGCATACACAGATGTACAAGGTGTCCCAGGTTTTTTCGGTTAAACGATGTCAGTATATTCCGTGAGAGAAAGTAAGACAAAACGTCGCGCGAACTGCAAACTGTCGTATGTGTCGTGTGTAAATCATAATCGCGCTCTAAAGCAAACATGCTTTATTAACTCCTTCAGCGCTGGCCAAAGAAACTGTGTTCACCCGAGCGAAAAACACCAAACCTGTGTAACGAAGTTTGACATAGTTGTGGGTTTTGATAATTGGGAAATGCAAAGGAATAAAACTGTTATTTAAGAGCAAATATTAACCCCTTGCCGCACTCTAACGAGTCAGACTCGCGATGGAGATTTCTATTGAGTAACAAGCTGTTATGAATGTTCATCCGTTCCTTTAACTAGAAATCAAATTTTATTCTCTTGTCACCAATATTTAAACATTCAAATAGATGTGAGCACACAATGAATATAAAATTCCTTTTTCTTCCAAGAAATCAGTGCGTTTGGAGAAATTCCAATTATAGCAATTGTAAAGAAAATGGCACGGCAAGGGGTTACGAAAACAATACTTTGCAAACAATTTCGATTAATTTTATCTTAGTTAATTCAACCAACATTCCTAAATCTATGACAGTATACTAATTATATCATGATAATTCGGATCTTGTTTACAATTTTTCTAATAAAATCTGATTCCAATCG
>NC_135774.1:21176717-21193749 GCF_028453695.1 Augochlora pura | reverse complement strand
GGGGGCAAGATGGATAAATGGATAGACAGATGGATAGATACGCGTGCGAGACGCGGCGTAGGTAAAGAAGCGGACAGAGGGGAACAGAGAGAAAGAGGCAACCCGGAGTGTTCTTCGTAGAGTAGTCGATGACGTATATGCGCGTCACTTTCGTCGTCCCTCGACCTCATTGTCGGTCGTGTTCCGTCGATTCAAAGGCATTTCCGTGCGCCGTGAGCACCCTTTCGACCGCACCTGTGGATTTGGCCGTCGTCGTTTTGTCGCGCAGGTGCCGCACAACACGACGCCGACGTACCGGTGCTGCTAGACGCCTGGGTGCCGGGGGTACGCTCTCCTTTCTCTCTCTCTCTCTCCTTCCCTCTCTCTTTCTCTCTCACCCCCGGACCGAGTCGCAGGGACGGGGATAAATGTCGATGGGCTGGGGAGAAAAACGGAGCGGAAGAAAATAGGGGGAAAAAAAGCGCGACCGAGAGCAGTACGTAGGAAAGAACGAAGATAAATTAGACGGGGCTGGATAAAGATTTCTATTATTGGTGGCCCGGTTTTGCCGTCGACCCGCTTGCGATGCAAAACCGGCGAGGAATTCCGAAATTAGGGGTCGAGCAATTTACGAGCGATTTTATTCTAGTCTTCTTTCGCTTTTTCGCGTCGCGCTTTCTTAGCTACCGTATACTCGTACACGCAACGCGCAGAACAAGTATCGATTACATTATACGTTACAGCAGGCAAAATGTTGAAACGATAAGAGTCAGAAATTGGTAAATTTTATTGTGATTGCTGGATTGTGAATTTTCACGTAAAATAAGAATTGTTAACATTCGTTGGGAACACGGAAGCTATGTACACATTTATTTATTTTTTTAATAATCTTGTGTATTAAACGTAATATAACATTATCTCTACGTAATACTTCTTCGTTTTTTCTTAACCCCTTGCACTATGATCTTTTTCACGCTGCGTTGGTTAACACTTTGTTTCTTTTATCATCTTTATTTAGTTTCGTTTCCAGGCTTTGTTAACAGAATACAATTTGGTGGTGATTTACAAGAAATTAATAATATTTATATTTAGTAAATCTTACATGGAACCTTTATCACGAGTCTAGCTCGTTATTATAGTGCAAAGGGTTAATGCTGTATATTGTTGCGTCTCCGAATATTGCAGATTCATGAATCCCTTGCGCTGTCGCTTCCTTCATAGCTATTCCGTTCGATAGACAGCTCTTCTATAACAATTTGTACGAAATAATTTCCAACAGCAGCTTTACAACGTATTTCATCAAAATACATTATCGGATGAACGTTCGTAAAATACGTTGTCGTTCGGAACAGTTACTAAAAGCACACTACAGCTTTAATCCTGGAGATTTTCATGAGATTTACATACAACGCCGGAGCCTGGAAATATATTCGACGCGTATTTTTTTAAGCGAAGGTCATCGCGATCTGCCAGTGGAAATGGCTTTTTTACATTTGGAGATGTCTGTAACAGGTTTTCGAATAATTGATCCTTCACGCGGCGAAATTTATTATCAACCCTTTGCACTCCGTTGTCTCCTCTCAAGGGACATCGTAATTCTAGTATTTCGCTAGACATTAAAGGTTTATTAGCTAGAATGGGAAATTAATTTAATATAGTGCAACATTTTGAGAAATAGTACGTTGCTCGGAAGAAAACAAATCAAAATATGGTACAGTTACTGACATATACATAATTATACGTAAGATATATGTATAATGATATGTTGAGAATTGATTTTCGAGAACAGAGAATACGTCCATGAATGTATTCGATGAACAATATATAAACTATTCGCAATCTGGGAGTGAAATCACTTATTATTGTAAAATATGCAGTAATCGGCCTGAAATGCCTATTGGGGAATACTTTGAAATAGATCATATTACACAAGATTATAAGAAACAAAATGTTGATTTGAAAATATTCTTCGATGTCTACAAATTCATACGAATCGAATATTATTGTAATACATTACTTTGTTCCGAACGTATACTATATAATATAAAGGTTCATAAGTGCTGGTAGGTAACATCGGTGATAGCGCGGAGTGCAAAGGGTTAAAATAGAGCAGCCGCACACTTATTCTTTTTACTTTCCGGTCGATGGTTCTCCAGAGGGGGGGAAACAGTCGAATATGGTCCGCGAACCCCAAACTATGTACGAGGATTATTGTCGCCAGCTGAATATGTATGACGCCAGCTAAAAAGTACGTGTCAAACATTTTTCTCGCGCTCTATATTGTATACAAATCGCATTCAAATCGAAGAATGCCAACGGGTAACGCCACTTATACGCATTTCGCTACCTACGTGACTATTTATATTCACCGGCTATTTTTCCCCGGAAACAGATTTTTATTATTTTATACGCGATTCATGAATTCATAGGCGTAGGAAGAGCTCGGTATGAATAATATCGTGGGGGGGAAATAAACCCGGCTCTCGGTCGATCTGGGTATTTTTCAGTTTCACCGAAAAAAGAATATAATGACAAATTTTCCGGCGTGTTTCCTGTACGTTGAATTATAAAAACATGACAGAATGTAATGCAAGATGTTCTACGCGAGGCCAAATAAAAAAAGAAACAGCTGGAATAGTATTAACGCGTGGAATATATAAATTACGAATCTTTCTTTCGTCAGGAATAGGTTTTATCGGGAACTTTTATTTTACGAACCGTAAAATGATTATTCGATCGTTATCGCACAGGCCATATGCTGTTACGTACAATAATAACGTAGAATTACGTTTGTAAAGAGTTGTACCACAGTATACTTGTGTCCGGAATGATTCCAAGTAAAAAATGACGTATATGATTAAACTATCGTTTAACTCTAATATCATTATATTTTAATTTATATTCTAATATAAATTAAAAAACGAGATTTTTGAATTGTACAATTTTACCCAGAAACCGTTTTCTTTTTAAATGGTTATTTTCATTAATTTTAAAGATGATGAGCGTTGAATGCATTGAATCAATTCGAAGTAGAAACAGTATTTAAACATTAGTCGGCGAGTTCAACGTGTTGGAATATAAACAATACCGATCAAACGCGGTGTCACTGAAATCTTGTCGATGAGAAACATTGCCAGTAAAATAATTGTCAGCGATTTCAAAGTAACTCTTTCGGGCTCGGTTTCATGCGAGAAATAAAGTATGAACCGAAAACGTGCGTTGCGCGTGTTTCCCGCCAGCCGCGGTTCAATTTCGTTCGAAAGTGCCGGGGCGATATCCCGCTACTTTCGCCGGTGAAGAGCCTTATCGAGTATGCCGTGAAATATTTTTAGTCGCTTTTGGCCTGGATCTAGGAGCGCGATAAAAGCCGCGGTGCTCGAAGAATAACCCGAAAGCAATAAAAAATGAACAGGACAGTTCGAAGGAGCGCGGTGAGTGGGTAAAAAAATCTCTCCGGCCGAAGTTGGAGAAAATGAAGTCGGAAGAGCGGTGGCGGCGGCGGTGGTGGTGGTGGTTGTGGGGAGGGGGAGGTAGAGATAAGAGGGCGACAGAACAATACGGGCGTTCTGGGCCGGTGACGGGCCGGGAGAGGGAGAAGCAGAAGGGTTCGGGCATTCAGCGGGTTTAACGACCTTTCGAAATCCGTGGGTGAATCTGCGTTGAAGCTTTTGACACGGATCAAATATTGGCGTGTGTCGTGTCGATCGACGTGACCGCCGCGTTGGTCCGCTTTGGTAAATCCTATTGAGTATTCAATTACGCCGAGAATGGTGGGGTACGTCCGTAGTTGGCCTGCTCCGGCTCTCGGTTCAGATGAAATTGGACGGTCGTGTGGCTCGCAGTGCCGGGGGCACGCGATCATGCGTTCCTCCCGTGCTTTTCGATGCTTCCGACCAATTGTGTACAGATTATGGAAATACGCGTACAGCCAGCGCTGTACGACACTATCCGGGCTCTACGGCCACGGGCCGGATGGAATTTCGGGGAAATTTCGGAACTGTGTTGCTTGAGAAACTATGAACAGAGAATAACAGCCGGATCGGGTCACCTTTATACAGGGAACGTTTCTTGGCCGCGTCGGGCAGCACTGCCACGAACGAGACGCTCGTATTTAGAATAAGATAACGAGGAAACTGTACCACCTATCTTTCCAGTTTCAAATGTCCGGAAGGTCGGTACTGTTGAGGTTATGTCAGCGTAAGAATGCTTAGTGTCGACGAGTTTCTCCTACGTTTGCTTCCGTTATTTCTAAATCTTCGCTAAAGGTACATTTTGTCCTATTTGTAAATCGGTTGCGTTAAATTGGACAGGTGTATTCATAGAACAGTGTAATAAATAGAGTAATAGTAGCATTAATTTTACAATTACTACTTTCTTTTATTCACTGTAAGCACATATAATATTGTATACTGATCTTAAATTATATAAATGTTCCTTTCATATTTGAGTTAATATCACGTTATAGTATTTTATGACGAAAAATAATCATTTCAAAAAACCTGTAGCTCTCAAATTTCCTGTGCGAAGTATTCGCACACCTTTTCAACTAGAAATAATTTTTTAAGGTTAGGGGCGTTTACATTTTCGGAACGTTAGATTCAAATAATTCGGTAAATAACGGTTTTCCAATTTTTTCTCTGTCCAATTATAAAAAGGTTATCCCTTTTTAAATTATAGTAGAAATAGTTGACACGGATCACTGTACTTCAGCGAAGTTTGAACCGAAAGTACAAGCAACATCATCATCAATTTAATGATAATTTAGTTCGATTAATCAACCCTTTCGTTAACTTTTGTCTCTCGTACCTTACGCGTATCCGCAGCCAGCAATAATCTTTTTTTCAGACGACATTTCATGCAGTCTTCGTGCTCGCAAATACTGTTTTGTTTCATGAGTATATTGGACTGCACAGAGAGCTCGTTACGTTTTCGCGGTTATATCGAGAAGCAAAAAAGGAACAACTAATCGTTGCTAGGTTTTTTATGCCGTACAATCGTGCCGGCCAACAATACCAGGTTAAGGCAATTAAAGTAAAGTTAATTGGAATTGTTTGAACATTCCGTTCGCCCCGACATGTAACCGTGTTATGTCATGTCATGCAGCAAATTGAATATTCATTTAAAAAAGTAAAAGCGCATTATTTCTCTATATTTCGCTGCTCGCCGATGTTCTAACTTATTTGATCGGGAACGAGAGCAAGAACGTGTATTGAATTTAAATTGCGTATTCGTTTCCTTAACGAAGCACCGCATCGGCCTGCGTCACACCCACTATTACGTGCGTTGATAAACTTCTCGCGTTTCAATGATGTCAGTGTTGCGCATCATCCAGTATTTAAACACTACGCGTACATTAACTCATTGCTAGACCGCGCATCATTATGTAAAATACTTGTCGCATAGATATTTATTCTCGCACTGAATCATTTTGATAAATTCCAAATAATGTGATGGAATAGTTAAATTCTTCTAATAGTGCTACTGTTTTCTGTTTTATTTATTCATTTTTGTTATGAATGCATAAAATACGTACGAGTAATTAGATTGCAGATTTTATGACAAAAATTTTTAAAATACTGTCGTATTACTTTAATCTTATTCAAGTTATTAAACAAAGGAATTATTGTCTATGTGGCTCCTGTATCTCTCAATTGACGCAAACAGTTCTTATTTTTCATCAAAATCCACAGTCTACCAATAATTAGTGTAATAAAACAATATTCACGACACACCTTAATATCAAAAATCGGAACTTCAAATGATTTCATTCTTTTTTTCTCATTTCTTCTTACTTATCAATTTTGTTCATAAATAGTCTATTTGTAAAAGTATTACTCGAAAAGCAGATGCTGTAGGTACCATCGTTCAACGATTAAGCTGTTGTCTTCTGCTTTCATAAACCAAAATTACACAAGAAAGATGGCGACAGTGTGGTCGTTAGAAACAGGTGTTATTCGTTATAGAGTTCTAAATGTAGATGAAGTTATCGCAACGGAGAAATATAGCCAGAAGTAGCTCGTTTAGTAAATCGAAAAAATGCTGCAACACAAACTCATCCATCCTTTTACACAGTTGCTGCTTTACGAGCTGAACGAATTGTACCGCGAAACATATTTCACCGTCTTCGTTCGCCAGATCTGTTTAAATCTGGATAAGAAAGTAATATTTTGTTTGAAATATTTCTCCATGGACCACCCTTTATATCATGCGTATTTTTCATATTCTCGTGCACGTTCTACATAGTTTTCGCGCATAAGTGTCGCACGTATTTCACACATTTATTGTGTATAAACAGTCTACATTCGTGAATCAACTCTTTCGCTGATAATGATTAATATCGTCCATAAGTACAATAGAGTTCAAAATTGGATTTAGGAATATTAGCGGGAGCATAATATTAGCTTGGTAAGAAAATAATGTCGGTTACCAAACTATATCTTTAAATCGACATGTCAAAAATCGGAATAAGTTTTTTTAATCAAAATAAGATCCATTACAATCTACACATTTTTGCCAATAAATTGACAGTTTGTCAGATTATGTTAGGTTATGTCAGGTCCGGTAGCGTAAAATTCTGTTGTTCTGAAATTGATAAATTGTTCGAACGAATGTAACACGAACTTGCTTGGTATCCATTACGAAGTCGATAACTTCAAGCGAGCACAAATTAACAGTACAAACAAAAGCACACCTATCAGCATGCAGCACGCCATCTGCACTGTAAATGTAAAGCGAATTGTTATCCCAAAACATGCGTCAAAGTTCGAAAGTTCGAAAACCGACATAACCTTACCAACCTAATATTTTGGGAACGAATCGTAACTCGATTGCCGAAATAGAGAAGATTCTGTTTAACAATGTAATAGGAACTGAGAGGTCGATCGGTGGCGCATTGTATCGGCACGTTTCCGTTGTGCCCGCGCGTGGAGGAGCAGTCCCCGTGTACGTTCCGTGCCGGGAATCAGGTGTTATAATATGTCGGTATGTAGGTTAGCCATTGCTTCGTGACGACGGAAGCCGTACACTTGACTGGCTTTTGTCAAGAGTAAGCTCGTTAGGACTTAGAAGAACTTTGTTAAGCCCCGGGAACGCGCAGTCGTCAACGATTCACGCGAGCGTAAAGGTGTTGGCAACGGATGCGCGCTTACACAGGTCCCCGGGTCTATACAACACGGACCGCATGGGCTATAGAGCCGGTTTCGAATGGTCACGATCAGGAACCACCACGCCGCGCCGGCGAGTTCTGATCCGAGGTGGCTTTGATCCTTCTGCCGCGGTATACTATTCCACAATATAGTATCGAATTCGAGGGAACTTCGTTAAGTGGATTCACCGAAACTATCGAGCAGCAACCAAAAATTTTTTACTACACGGTCAAAGGTTCTGACGTGTCCAGTTGAGTTTCACCGGAATATAGCCGCGTGTCGGAGTCGCGTCGCGCTCGTCCAGATCATTCGAAGAAACACACAGGGAATCGAGCTGTTGATTGCACGCTACAATTTGTTGCATATTTGTCTATTCTTACGTTGTGTCTCCGTGATTGCCTGATTGTTCGTCCGCGCCACTGTTCGACTTTCTCATAAATTGATTAAATCTCGTACGAAATTTACTAGCGGATTTGAGCTTTCTCTTTTTCGTTAGATAGCAGTCGGTGCGTTTCAAAATTATTGGAAAGTTGTGAACTTATACCGATGCCGGATCATTAATTCTAGATTAAGTAAGAGGATTTGAACGCTGTGGCTGCCGGAAGTCCATTAATAGGATTTCGAACTAGCGCGATATGCTAAAAAGGATCTTACAATCTGTTTCTTTTTTCATGGGATATTTCTCAGAGAAATTATTGGATTATGTGATCGGTAATAACTTGCAGGTGCACGGCTCAAATTGCTAATCCCGTCAAACAAGTTCTTAACTGTTACTTGTAGATCCTAAAGAATTCTGACATTATGGTCGGTAGATAATTAGTTGACACGTTCGTCGGCCAAATGGATGTCAGACAGATTAAGACAATTTTTTTCAAATTATGTTTGAGTTATGTATCAATTTTTTTTTTTAAATTATGTATGAGATTTTTGTAATTAGTCTGACTCTGTAACGAGTTTGTAGATCATTATACAAAATAAGAATTGTTTATACTAATTGCAAGATACTGGAAGTACAAAGCCATTTCTCTCTCTCTCTCTCTCTCTTTCTCTCTCCTTAGTAATTTTAATTAAGTAAAAGCAGTGCACAGTATCTATAAATTTTTTAAATATTTGATTAGTCATTTAATACATTTTTCTACAACATTCATAAATAATATACATGTTCACAAAATTTGTATAAATACTATACAATACTGAAACTTGCAAAACTGTCATACAGTCATACAGAATTTATATAAATTGTATACAATTTTATAGGACTTGCATAAATTTTCTACAATTATATAGGACTTGCATAAGATTTTATACAATTTTATAAAACTTGTATAAATGTTATACAATTTTATAAAGCTTGTATAAATGTTATACAATCTTATAAAACTTGTATAAATGTTATACAAGTTTATAAGACTTGTATAAATGATATACAATTTTATGGGACTTCTATAAACTCTGTAGAATTCTGTAGCACTTGTATAAATGTTATGGAATTTTATAGGACTTGTATAAACTCTGTACAATTCTGTAGCACTTGTATAAATTTTACACAATTCTACAGAACTTGCATATTGTACAATTCTATAGATGCAAATCGTGTACAAACCCATAGAAATTATGTACAAAGTTGGTTAATACAATGCTAATTAGATGGGAGCTTCTATTTGACGATAGTTCGCGGCTCGCTGCACGTCGGTGTCGACGGTCGAACAACTGTTCCATCCAGCGAGCGCGCATGCAAAACGGTGGGGAACAACTCCTTGCCCGCTAATCCGAGCCGGAGAAAATACCCTAACCCCGTGGAACACCATAAATCCTTCTCGAAACCCTTCGGTACGCATTCCGGGAATGCTTCTACGGGGAACTGACGCGAGAAGAGTCGTACCTTAAGACCCGTAAGGTTACGCGGCAACGGTTTATATGGGTTACACACACAGGTGCTTATTCCGATGCAATTTGGCCGGGTGCGCACGGTGTGAGCGCAGGTTAGATGCCTGCATAAACTGTCGGGGCCGCGTGTACCGTGCGTAACGGGAGCGAGCCGTGCACACTGTACGCAGACCCCCCGACCACCGCGGTCTTTATTTATAGTCGAAACTCGGAGACAATGCGCGGGACGCGCAAGCTAGATTTTAACAATTATTGCTACGGCGCAGGGGTGCGCCTGCACGGCGGCTTTTGATTCATTTTCGGGGCTCCGTGCGTGACGCGACGAAGGCGCACCGTGAACCGCGACTACCGGAATACCGAGTACATATGTACATCTGTTGGACCGCATTTTTCATTCTTTCGTCGGGAGCGGGCCGGTTCGGGTCGGCGCTGCAGCGTGTATTACTGCGACGATACGAGCTGACATTTTCAGGAAGGATATAGCACTTGTAAATATTTTTGAACATCAAATTTCAACGACTGATCCTTATTAGTTTCTGAGAAACGAATTTATAAAACAAACGAATATATAATTTGAAAAAGAAAGAATTCTTCAACCTTGCGAACATTCAACTTTTTCTGAAATTTTAACTTCATTTTCAAATCAAATTCAGCCTTTTACTTCATTAGATTTATTCTTCTTCAATTAAAGTTCACCAGTTTCATATCAATTCTCGCCCCACTTTTATTTATCTCAAGATTTCAGCTTCTAATTTCACGTGGGCAATGTCGCACTGAATGCGGGCCCGGTCGGACCTACTCAATATCGTAACGTGATTTAGATTGTCACCGTGGATATTCTTGAATGCTTTCCTCAATGTTTGGAGCCGCGATAAATTTCACGGAAACCAACAGCGGACAATAAGTGGAAACAGATATCCCGTCCCGGCAAGGTAATGAAAATTCTTGCTGCGTACCGCTGTCTAAACAACAATCAAAGCCCGACGATACTTTTACCGTCATTTTCCGAACGGGAGAGACCGGCGGAGTCTGATTTAATGGTAGTTCGATTCCTATTATTACCGGCCCGATGATATCGTTGCGTTAGGATACAAACAATTTATTAGTTTTTATTGGATTTCCAGCGATGGCTTTCGATAAACAATGGGAACGCGGTATTAGTTGGTTTTCGGTGTTTGTTCGAGAGCGGGCCGCGTGAATCACGCGGACGAGAATATACGGTGTAAATGATTATGCAAATGCTTTCGATAATATTTAAATATCAGAAGTAATGGATGCCCCTTGTTTTGCAAGTTTTGTTCGGTTCGATATTTATTCGCTTAATAGCTGCCGGCCGACTGAAATTTCCGAAAGAGAAATGGAACACGGTGTGTCGGCGAGTGGCGTTCTGTGTGGTTAAATAAATCCGCGTATTTGTGGAAAAACATTCTTCTCGACTTACAAAATGTTATTCCAGCGATTATTAAATCGCTGCGAATTGTTAATGTTTCACTAACTACGACTGGAGCTAACGAATTGTCGCAGACTTATTAAAACATATACAAATTAAAGAAAAGCGTATTTCTTTATTAATTTCGAGAAATTACAGAAAAGTGTATTTCTTTATTAATTTCGAGAAATGAAAGAAAAGTGTATTCCTTTATTAATTTCGAGAAATGAAAGAAAAGTGTATTTCTTTATTAATTTCGAGAAATTACAGAAAAGTGTATTTCTTTATTAATTTCGAGAAATTACAGAAAAGTGTATTTCTTTTTATTAATTTCAATAAATTAAAGGAAACGTAGGAACACGCCTAAATTATTTATTTTTTTACTAACTACATAGAAGTTACATAAAAATGTGTTCCTTCTATTATTAATAATTCCAATAAATTGAAAGTAATTTTTAAAAGAAACGTATCCAATTTCATCATCATTGTATAAAATCCGTGGTTTAGTCATACTAAAAACTACGAAGTGTGTATCCGCATCGTGAATACTGAAATATTTGAAAATTCGTATTTTTTGTTCGCTAAGTAATCATTTCAATTCATGGTTAACGAGGGGAGGCTGCGACATGATTCTGCTTTTTGAACTTGATTGGACTCTAATTGAAGGGGCTGACGAATCTAAACGAATTGGGGCATGGCACACGGGTACGGTTTTTCTAAAAATATATAAAGCTTTAATAAAGAAAATGATTATCAACCGACAGTATCCGAGTTGCCAAATTACTATAGTTTTTGTTTTTATAATCATTTCTAAATTGTCGATCTCCATGCAGATTGAAAATGCTTTGTGTCTGTCGCTTGAAATAGGAGCAACATCGAAGTAACAAATCAATATAAACAAATATTTTTAACCTTTCTGTTGTTTTAAATTACAAACACTTGTTTTTGTTACAAATACGTGAAATCTGCGCTTTACTAATTTATAGATTATAGGTTATGATGGTACGATAGTAGATTGCAATAAGGAAAGTTTCTGTTTTAAAATAAATCAATATTAACAAATATTTTTAGCCTTTCTGTTGTTTTAAATTACAAACACTTTCGTTTGTTACAAATACGTGAAATCCGCGCTTTACTAATCTATAGATTGTAGGTTATGATGGCGCGATAGTAAATTGCAATAAGGAAATCTTCTGTTCCAAAATAAATCAGTTCGTAAGGAACTAGATAGAAAAACACCAGAAAAGAAGAAAGTTGAGGAAGTGAAATGCTTTCGACACTGTCCGTTTTATGCAGTGCGTGTAGATAATTAGAAGCAACAGGAAGCGAATCTCCCTATTGGCTTCGTTGTATCTTTTACAATTTCGCATCTTATCGAGTGAAAGATACCGTAGTCCCGCAAAGAGTAAGACGATCGTGTAACTTCGTAAGAAGACTTACGCCGGTAATCACGAAATTAGTTAACAATTTATCGGTTAGAGAAACCCGTTAATACTAACCCGAAACTTTGGATCCTATAATTTCCTGCATTCGATTTCCTTTCGGTTGCTCGCATCTGCGCCGATACTTGGCTCACCACATATCACTCGACCCCAGATTTAACGCATTCGCGATAAAAACGACTTCGCGAAACCACCGAACACACCAACAAAATTTGCGAACACTGGGAAGAATATTCTTGGACGAAGAAATGCGTTCTCATTTAATTTACTAATTCGAATTTATATTTTGCACGAAGAGTCGCCATTTTATTGCAGTTACTATTTTATCAGCATAAGCTTCTTTTTATTTTTTTTTAATTATTATATATTTATAATTTTTTTTATAAATATTTGATAAAATTTTCCTGAAATCGATACAAATTTTATTACAAACTATAGCTCGATGTGCTCAATAGTAACGAACTATTGCATGCGAAAATTAAAGAATTGAACTATTTAGAGAAAATGCAAAGTAAAAAGTATCTTTGACTAAAAACGAGGTTAGCTTTCGTTTATTCTCGAGTTTGCTAAAGTCATTTTCAACAAGATCGAATAATTCACCAAATTCGATCGTCCAACGATTCTAATTACTTAATTGTAAATTCAAGTTACGTTTTCCATTTGTTGCTTTCGATCTTGGTGGCAACTTTGATCATTAACAGGAACGAGTACAGAGCACTACAAAGATTCGTTACGGTAGATTACGTTATCTCTCTAGTTATAGAGTTGATTTAGTAGCCGGAATCGTTGAAGTGGTAGTTGCATTTAATCGTGCCTAAGTAATGGCATTTTGTGCCCGAACTATAGTCTTACGTAAAATGAAAGTGTACGGTGCTTTTGTTAAAAGCTTCGCGGGGCTTTTATTAAAGCCTCCGCTGTAATCTCGCTAACGGTTTTAGCGCCTTCGCGTATTGGTAATACCATCTATAACTATGGTCGTAATTATTGTTGTTACCTATCCGACCAAGATTCTCTTTGGGCTTTTGTACAGGTTAGAAACCGTTCGATGCCGGTTCGAGCAACGCCGAAACGTTGTTTTGGGAACACGTTTCGTTGAAATTCAATTCTCGCTTATTATATATATATTATTAGTCACGATCTATACATCATTTTAAATGAAAATTCTTTTTTCAATCGTTTTAATAGATTTAAAATAATGCTATGACATTTAAAAATTCTTTTAGTTTCTCTATTATTTTAAATTAAATCTACTTATTTTTGCTACGAATGCATAAAATCTGCGATTTATACACGACAATAAGTATTTTATTATTTCCTCAATAAATATATTTTTACCTTTTGATTTAAGAAGATTGTGTTATAATTATCATATGGCAACCTTCATTTTAATATTTAAATATTGATGATAAATGCGTAAAGTTTAATTTAAATCTATGATTTAGTTGTAGGTCCTAAATTTTTATGAGTCTGATGCGATATCATAATCTAAGGGGTTGATCTTGGAATGTTTAAAAATTTTGTTTATCAAGTCTTTTACAGCGATCAAATTGCAGGATGTAATCAGAGGTTAAAGTAGTTTTCATATAAATGAAGTAACTAGATTGGTACTACAGGAAGCTGGGAAACTGTATCGGAAGATAGCTTAGTACCACTGGAGCAATAATTGTAACGCAACGTAATATCGTGTAATTAAAGTCATCGAATTTTTCGGTATCGTTAATCAGAATTACCGGCTAAGAACGCCGTAAGATTGCGATGCATTGTCCGGGGTCGATAAAAACACGTAATGGGATCGAAGAAAATTATAGTACTTCGTAATTACATAATTTCCTCGATTGGCGCAGCCAGATACTGTGGTGGGGTTAATCAAGATGATCCTCGATTGTCCGACAATGTGATAGCTCAACCAGTGATTTACGGAGACGGTTGATTTACAAAAGCTGTATCCGCCCGGTAATCTACGTTTTGCATTGCACCGTGATCTGTCCTTTCGAAATTTTGCTCGCGCGTCGCGCCACAGCCGTACCTTCGAATCATTGATATGCAAATCATTTGCAATTAGCATTGAATCCATGCATAATTCTGATTAGCGGCGGCGGCGGCGGCTACGTTACCCCGGAGAATGCAAGTTTAACTTGTTCGAATGTACGAGTTCTCAGAAATTTTTTGATCAAAATGTTAACTGGTATATTACGCGTAGAAATCCGTTTCGCGATTCGAGTATTTATTTACAAACTGCATATATTCAATGTATAGAATTAACTCTGTACAGAACTAGTAATCGTGACATTCCTGACGCGATATTTAAATATTCATAGGCAACGTGTTCACTGAATGTGATTTCTATAATCTATTTAAATAAGTGACGTATTAATTAAGATATTTCAGGCGAATGCCTGACTATCGATGTAATTTTCAATGGCAATCGCAATTTGTCAAACGAAGTGTTAGAGAAGGTATTAATTAATGTTTTTAATCGTGCAATTTAGCCGGTTTCGAAATAAAAATTCGATATGCACTTAATTGCTATAATACTATTAACCCTTAGTAGCCTGATTTACGAAAGTGATTTTTTTTAATATTACTGTGTTTGCTTGAGGGTCTAGATGAAGGGAAAAATAGCTAAAAAAATCACAATATTTATTTTACATATTTATTTAGAAAAAAATGCCTGAAGTATCAAAATTGATAAAAAAATAGCACTAGTTTCTTCAAGTAAAACATGCACTCGCAAAAAATAATTATATCATAGCGAAAATAATATATTCACTTACCTCAAAAGTATTTATATTCTTCAGAAAAAGAAAATATATCGTATTCAACAAAACTTTTAGTAAAATGTGTTTACTTGTTCACTTTGCCGCGCAAGTAATATGTCATAGATAAAATAAAACAATAATGACATTAGATTTTTTTTTTAATTTCGTTGGAAAGAATATTATACAACAGTAAAATACGTACAGCCAACCTATAAAAAAAACTAATAGTAATGTGAACATTCGGTTTAAAAGATTGGTATCAAAATTGAAACTCTAGGTTATTAAGGGTTAAACTCATAACTAGATTGCGGATATTATGCATTTATGGTAAAAATGTGTAATTAAAATAGAACTAAAACTTAAGGACATCTGCGTATTATTTTTGATACATTTAAATTATTACAGACGGAAAGAAATTTCTATCCGACTTCTGTTTGTCGCAATCGTCGATGATAATTTTTATTTTGCTAAAACCCAAATCAAGCGAAATCCAGCGAGTTCCTTCGAGAAGGAGTATCTCCTTTCAAAATTCATTGTTCTCTTTTACTTACTACACCTTCTCAGGATGCAGCAGGCCGGAAGACTGAAGAAATAGGTTTACTCGAAAATGTGACGAACTGAAACGTTTATTAATATCTTTGAGAAATATTCTCACGTTCTCGAACGACGTCCGATTACAAACAATACGTGAGAAATATAATTAGCTCTCGGAAAATTTCCATCACAACCGGCGTGCTCAGATTCGATGTATTTCCTTTTGCCAGATTCGATAGCAAGCAACTTCTTCTTCAAGCGAATTTTTACTTTAAATTGTTATCTACATTATCTCTACATTATCTCGATAATAAGGAATCAAATTCTCCACTCTGTCCACAACGAGTTGCCGGCTACTTTAACCCCTTGGCTACTGTGGGCGCCTATAGGCGCTTAGAAATTTTGCGTTTGTGATACTGAGAGCGCCTTCAGGCGCCCAGCGCAGTTTGGCTTTGTGATACGGAGGGCGCCTAGAGGCGCTTGATACCTTACTTGATTATTAAATATTTTGTTATTTTTTATTTAGACAATGTTTATTAGATATTTATGCCAAGTCAGATTCAAGAAAATAAATAATATTGTTTTAATATACTAAAATTCAGATTTTTGATTATTGGAATATGTTTTAACAAAAATGCATCCCTACCCAAAAATTCGCCGTTCTCGGCGCACATCGTAACACAATCCCTGCCGTATGGTACGATCAGTGCGTAACAAAGTGTGCCGTAGTCAAAGGGTTAAATAGTTCAAACGTCGAAGATTTCCCGAGGCTAGTGAATCGAGCGCACGTTTCGCCGAGCGTTGTAAAACTGCACGATTTTCCGGAATGTCGACCCAAGAACTAAGCACCGGTTGGTTTTCCGGCGAACAGGCGGCCCGGTTGGCAGGCGTGGATTAAACGCGTAGGTGAAAACGGAACCGTCACGAAAGCCCGGCCCAATTAACCGTCGCGTCCCCAGTAGTCGACGGCAATGATAAACCGGGCCCGATCGAGCCGTCGAACATTAATCGTTAATGTACTCGATCGTTCGACAGCGAGCGAAAGATATCACACAAGCAGCGACGGCGACGGCGTCGGCGTCGGCGTCGGCTCGGCGCAGGGAAAGTGGTGAAACGTTCGAGAGAGGGAGAGAGGGACGAAGTGTAGAATACTTCTCGAAGTGATTGATCGTCCCGCGAGAACGACGCGGCCGCCCCTTTCGTCCTCGCAACCGTCGTCCGTCGAAGCGGTCGCCGGGTCGCGCGTCGCGACACGATGACGCGACGCGACGCGTCAATCCGTGACCTGCACACGTTCCAGGATACGGCGGGATAGATTTATTAATGTCCGGGGGATAGAATTCTCTGGCGGCCGGACTGACGGGAAATCAATAAGACATCCGCCGTGATAACATTATATTAAGAATAAATAACGATTCATGAGGCAAAGGAGGATCGACCCGAGCGGAGATCTCGCCGCGGCGCGGCGCCGTTGCTCGCCGTGATCGTTCTCCGCTTAAAAACAGGCTCCGTGTCCATTAGCCGCTTTGACGTGTGTAATATCGCGACGGGTTGCGCGTAATCATGGCGGAATTTACTGGTAATCGATAACGATAGGAAATCGATGCCCGGGTAATAATAGAAGAGGGTATATTGAAAATAAACATTGGCGGAGGTGAATCAAGTTTCTGCCGGCAGAGTGGCGCGCGCGTGTTTAGCTACTTTCCGGGCGCGATCAACTTAAATGTGTCCGGAATAGCCCCGTGGATTTTCAATTAAATTCTCCTGGGCCTTGATGCCGATATAGACTGACCTGTTTCGCGTTCCGTTCACCGAACCGGTCGACGCAAATTTTGCTTCGAGTTTTTCCACCGCGTC
>NC_135774.1:21163109-21176617 GCF_028453695.1 Augochlora pura | reverse complement strand
ACAATATCTTTTGATTTATTTAGTACTGAGCTATATATGTAACAATGCATAATGATGTAAATTTCCATCATACTGTTTTTTAAATAATTCAAATTCTTATTTATACTAGGATTTTTTTAAATATTTTTCCTTTAATCTAGAGCATTAATTACATCAACCTGATTTATTTAAAAAAAATAGGAAAAATCATGCAAAGAAGGGTTAAAGCTATAGACAATTAGGTGTCCTTTCTAAAATTATACTCAATCTCTATTCTGCAGATTTGTCGACAAGATGAATTTAAACATGCATACTATAATAAATTAAATTAAAATATATTAAAATAAATTAAAATATAATGAAAGTTACACGTAACCAAATTTGAAGAATTTTCAGTGCATCGGACAAGTAATCGCGCTACCGTATCCATTGTTTCAGCATACCGCCTTCGAGAAATACCGCTTCAGTGATCATTTTTCTTATAAATTAGTCGATAATGATTTCATGTAACAGCCCTGCTACTTTCTAGCTACAAAAAATTATACAGAAATTATTAAAAAATACGAAATTTCCAGGTAGCTTTGTTTTACGATAATATAGACTCGAAACGCCGTCGAACGTTTAAAAGGAGCGTCTTTCTTGCGTTTCATCGTCCCTCCAACGACTCTATTAGCCAAGCTACTAAAGAGAAATCAATTTCCTCGCGTACAATCCGGAGGGACGAGTTTCGCAGCGAGATGTGGTACGACGCGTAGCGCCCCGGCCGCTTTCGCGAATGGACCATAGAGTTTTAGTGGCCGGATGTTTAGATCTAACCCGGTCTAAAATCAACTCTGCCGAGTAACACGGCTCGCGGCATGATTTTTGCATCGTTCGCCCGGGAGAAGGGTGGTCGTAAAATGGTCCCAGGACAGGATCTCGGCGAATGTTTTTCGCCGCGTCGAGTCGGCGCAGTTTAATTTTCTTGGCCCTCGAAGATCGCGACCGGCGCGAATGTGTTCGATCCACGGGACTCTGAACGCTACCGGGAACACGTCGTCCGCGGGTGCAGAAGCCTGTACGTGTCGGCGTCGCGGCGTCCTCGAACTTCCGCCCGAGATCTGTTTGCCTGATTTTACAATCTCTTTTCCCTCAGGTTTCGTCAGCCACGACACCGATCCGATGAGGAAAATTAAATCGGGTAGTTTTTTTCGCGCGGGGCGAGGGTTTCCGATCGGATCGGGGCGAGCAGTGGCTGGGCGGGTCGTAACGACGCGATGGCTCGTGACTTGTCTGACGTGGGAGAAAGTCTCGTTTCGTTGCAGTGGCTACCTACCGCGGGGAATCGGAAACCCGACGGTGACGATGCTGGAAGAGAAGTGACTCTCAATCCACACTTCATCCGCGTCTCGGAAATAGGGCGGCCACGCCTAACACCGGCTAGCAGGGATCCCGCCAAGTTCAATGTATACACTTACGGATTCGAATCATTTTCTACGGACAAGATTCTTTCTACGGGTTTTTATCGCTGCTCGGGAATAACGATGTTTTATTAATTCCGTTGCGGGACAATTTCTTTCGCAGCTTTCGTCCGAGCGGATCGTTTATACAACTCGAGCGTCGTCTAAAACGCATTAACTTCACTAAAATTGGAACAACCAACTTGAATTAGTTTATTGTAATGACTATGACACTTTCTTTTCTAATTTTTCTATTATTTGAAATGACAAAAGAACCGAAAGTCTGAACCTGGAAAACGAACGTTTAAAAATGCATTGCAGATCTCGGTAAATTACATGCACAATGAAAGGGTTTGTACTCACTTGCAATATCTATATTTGATCCCATCACTAGCGATCAATTCCCTTGGATGCGTACACCTTCGCGCACAGCTTCGCGCACAGTTTGCCGTGTTGCGCGGCACATTGTCTCCCCCACCGATTTTGAGCGGCCTCCTGGGAACACGTTAGGGCTTTCGTTCGATTTATTATCGTTCCGTGTGCAACTATTGCGCCGCCGTCAAGATCATTCCTGTTCACGCGATAGAGATTGGAATTTATCGGCTTGTCGCGGAACAGTTTATTCGTTCGATAACCAACAGGTTAATATCGCCGTGCACCACCACCACCACCACCACCACCGTCAGACTTGATAGCGTTAATAATAACGCCGCGCAAATAATTTTCGAACGTTAAGACGAAGTTATGCAAGCGGCTGTGCCCCGGCGAACAATGTAACCGGGGGAGATGATTTTTCCGAACGGCAGGTTGGTTAAAAACGTGTGAAAGGCATTTTCTCACAGCCTGGAATTTGCGCTGAATTTGAACAGGGTTTCGAGTAGCATAGAATTTTCTTATTTTAGCGACTTGAAATCGCGTGCTGGTTTCGTATCAGGTGCTAAAATATTCCCCAGCAATGCGAGTCAATTTAGAAATTATCGCAGAAAAAATTATAACGTTTGGCAATACGAGATTGATTTTAATCGGCTGAAAAGTTTTCAGATTATTTGCTTAAATGTTTTTAATTATTCGTACGTATCGAAACCTTTTGCCGACAACTATATATAATCGCTCGAATTACCCTACTGAAACAAAATAGCCTTTTAATTGGCGCGTTGCAATCGTGGATTTGTATTCATGACACGTCGTCTGCGTCTCGTCGATCAAATAAATTCTCTGCTATTAATTCTTACGCACGAATTAATTCATACGAAACATTCCTACGAAATAACAGACTCCGCTGTTTACGGGCATTAATAGATGCAAACACGGCTGACATGTCGGATTGACATGCGAACTGTAAAAAATTCTCGCACGCATACCTTATGAATGCATAAGTCTGATATTTCAGATCGATATTAAATTTTCCTGTTTGAAAACACTCCCCGGATATTTACCAGTTGAATTCTACCGCACCGTTCGGTTTTGAAAATTCATCTGATATTATCGAGATCGGTTCGATCGCATTCTTTCATTGAAAATTCATCTCGCATATACAAAATCTATTTTATTGCATCGCCTGTTCGAAAGTTCATCCCGATATTTCCAAGATCAGTTTTTATCGCATTCCTCGTTTAAAAATTCATCCGATATTTCCTAAATCTATTTTATTGCACTTCTCGTTTGAAAATCAATCTGATATTTCTATGATTAATTTTATCGCATTCTTTGCTCGACAAAAAAAAACCATGATATATTTCCGAAATCAGTTTGATTGGATTTTCCATTCGATGACAAGGTTATGTGAAAAGAAATTTTTAAGCACAATTTTCTCGCAAAATGAAAAAGAAAAAGAAAACTAATTTCTCTCTTCTTTCGGCCGCACCCTGTACGTGTACTACTACGAAGGAATGTTGTTGCTTGTTGAATGTCCGGTGCAGGATTTCATCATCCGCTCGCGAGCGTTTTGTTAATGTTGGACGCGGTCGATCCTGTTTTATTTACAGCGGAGGAACATTAGTCTATACCGGTGCAACGACCATTAATCATTCGGGACGGTGGGCGGTACTCCATAAAAGTGTTACTGTCTATTCGAGTTGTTCTAATAATTGGAAAAAGCTAGTTGAACTTAGCGCTGGGAAAAGAACGCACGGTTCTAAATTTGCCACACTGTAAACAATTGCGAATACCGAAATAATTTAAAAAAGTGAGAGCCACAGCGTCTATAAGTTATGCATTCAAATATAGAAGATATGAAAATATAAGATAAAATACAAGATAATACGTGCAACAGTATTATCGAAAACAATTTTATTATATATACGCAATTAAATAAAACAGTAATTATTTTCACGATATAATCTTTTTGATTTCTTTATTTAAATTCTTTGGTTATAGTATCGTACATCAAATTAATTTAAATTAAAAATATAGTTACTTATCTTTGCCACGAGATACTGCTCTCCCTCCCCCCCCCCCCCTCCCCCCCCCCCCCCCCCCCCCTCCCCCCGCGACTGCTATGCAATGGCAATGTCCATATTTGCCGACTTCCCTCTGTAATCGTATATCCTCCGGCTGGAGCAGAATTGCGGAATTATCGGGATCGCGAGAGGGTCAAAGGCCGCGGAACGCAAAGACCGGCGAACGCGTGAGAAATACAGTTGTTGAAATTCGGATTTCCGAAACGCCTTGTGCGTGCGAGACACACCCCGACGGCGGTGGCGGTGGTTTGTTAGCGGTGTTAGATATGCAGCCCCGATTCAACGGAAATCTCTGTACGCGCGCGTAGGACCCGATTTTCCACCTAATCGCGAGTGTATTCGAAGTCGTAGCGCGGCAGTCGGCTGCGAAGCACCAGGACAAATAGTAGTTCCAGCTGGCGACCTCTCTGCATAATGCATACCATCGTCGTCTTGTTCATCGTCGTTACCGCACTGGCTTCGAGTCGGCGGTGTTCTCCTCCTTCGTTAGCCTTTTATCTTACCTGCTACCTTCTTTCCTCCCTCTCCCTCCCTCCCTTTCTCTCCCCCACCCTCCGTCTTGCCCTATCTCGTTCTAGTAGGCGGCGCCTCGGCTTGTGCAAGAAGTCGCGCATGTATAAGTTCCCCACGAAAAAAAAAAAAAGAGAAGAACAAAGACACTTTTCCTCCTACTTGCAACGAGCTTCACCCTTGTTAAGAACCGGAGAGATTTAAGAAATGTCTGCATTTTTAACGGGACCACGCGCGCGAAACTTGTCCGCGCCGGCGGAAACAAATTCGTCTGATTATTTGAATATTTCAGGAGGCGGGTACACCTCTGCATCGGTATAAAAATAATTAAATAGACAACCGCTTATTTTTGTTTCCGGACAGACTCCTGCGACGTTATTGAAGAACTCGCGCTTGTCGACCTGGATTTCGGTTGAGCGTCGAGACGATTCAAGAATTGTTCGCGTCTTTAACGTGGAGAACGTTTGCTGGTGACAAATTCGTGCGATTTATTTGAATGCTGCGAGGCGAATTTTTCGTCGATATAAAAATTGTCTGAGGTGATTGTGAGACGAAAATAATATAAGTTACACGAAAATTCATTTTTTCTTTTAACAATCATAATAAGTTGAAAATATTGTGACATTGTTCTTCGATTTTTCTGATGCTGTTTCAGTTTTGTATTCGGCGTACTCGTTGTCGGTATACAAATTTTAATGGATGTTATAAATACTACAATATTCTTGTGTGATGATAATTCCATACGTAATCTGCTAAATATAATCGTCAATTTCTTCTAAATCGAAACTTAACTTGACTCTTCGCATAGTCTATGTTTGTAATAAATGATGTTATGCACTCTGCAATAGTTTCGTCAACAACAATGATTCCTTTAACAATGTGCAAAACTTGAATATCGCAGTAACAAATTGAACATTGTATATCACAATTATTAATATGCAGATCGGCAAGTAGGTCAAATAGCAAAAACATCAAAATTTTTAGAAATGTTATTATATTATTACTTCTTGCAGTTGAAGCAGACGATCTTTATTTTGCATAAAAATCCGCAGCCTAGTTACAAACTCTACAACTTGGCCAACTCGAATTTTCGAAATCTTAATAAAAGCTGCTTTAAATCACAAATTCTTCCACAGTTATCGCGTTCTTAATGTCTTTTAGCAATCTCGGACGTTGAGACTGCCGGTAGCCGCGAACCCCGTACGATCTCTCGGATTATCAGATCTCCAAAAAAGGGAAATAAGGTCCTCGACGCTATCCAGAATCCGTAACCGCTGTATCGTTCAAGTCCACCCGTAGACTTTTCCCAGATTCCCGACACTTCCGAGAGACCTCACAAATTATCTAGATCCCCCAGAACCATGGGACCCTCAAGATTCTCCAGATTCATAAGATCTCCAAACTCTCTAGACTACTCTCCACTTCAACTTCTCGGATCTTACGCACGCCAAAGTCCCTTGACACCCATTAAACTCCCCAGACTGAGGGGTTTCCAAAGTTTGGTGTGTTTGAGATGACTTGGGGGTGCCACGGTCTCGAGTATTTTGCGACTCCGTGGGGTTTTTAAGCGAGTCTTGTGGATCCGTGGAGTTTGCTGGATCTTGGCGATCGCATCATCTTTGAGGGTTTTGGGTTTGAGCAATCTCGAAATCTGTCATCTTGGTCCAACGACAAAGCTCAAAGCGTACATTCAAGTTACGTAAATGTATCAATAACCATTCATATTGAAGGGGCGAAAACAGCCCTTGAAATTGGAGGTTAGATTTTCTCTCGGAAAGCAGATGTCAAAAAGAAGCGAATCTTTTTTTTAAATTCAGTAATTTTGCAAGATTCAGCCGCGCTACAAAACTTAAGCGACAGCTCTTCGTTTAAACTATATATTAACCCTTTGCACTCGAAGCCATTTCAACTGTAAATGTGAAATAATTTTCTGGCTCACAGTATTTCCATTCTATGCAATAATGCGCACTTTTACTACTCAACGATCTTTTAAATTTAAACTTTATTGTCATTAAGATTATTTTGGAACATTATATAATAATTTTAGTGACGCCTCAGTGTCACCATTCCAGTGCAAAGAGTTAAAAATTCGATTTCTTTTGAGCTTCCTTCAGTTAGATATAAACTCGGAGCTGCGATCATTCTAGCAAAATGGTGCGTGCTTTCGAAATGTTTTATTTCTTATCATTCAACAATAATTAGACTAGGCCGGATTCGGAGAGTCTGTTGGGTCTAGTTGTTTCGGTGGCTTAATGCGTTCTTGAGAACTTTGAGCGTGTCGTTGCCCCTACAATTGGACTGGAGCATTCTGCGAGCCCCGCGAGTCTCGTAATTCTGATAGATCTCGGGGGAATTATGAGTCGCAAGGGTTTCGGGGCATGATGGACGAAGCGAATAATTGAACGTAATCTAAGCGGTTCGCAGGGAAACGAACCGCGTTGCTCCGAATTCGAGTAGCGACTGGAATAAGCCAATTAATAAGATCTTCGACAGTTGGGTGATTTATGTATCATTTTCCGTGACGAGTCGGTTTCTTGCCAAGAGAATCGGTGTATCTATAAGTAATATTTTCATTATGTATTTGTTCTCAACTACGAAATTATTTAAAGAAAACCTTATGTACTTTAATAGTTTAATCTAAGTTGACCAAGCTATCACAGATTCAACTATAATAATAGTATAGTATAATAACGGTATAGTAAATTATATTAGCATAAATACAGTAAAAAAGAAGTAAAAGCAAATTAGAGATATTTGGGATTTATACGTTATTCTCATTTTTATGAACTTCATATTAATCTATTGCACTCCGCGCCATCATGGATGTTACCTACCAGCGCTTATGAACATTTATATTATTATATAGTATACGTTATATATTTATATATGTATATGTATATATAATATTATTATAATAATATTCGATTTATATGAATTTGTAGACAAAGAGGAATAGTTGCAAATCGCTAATAAATTTTAATGTTTAGTCATATACTAGAATTACGATGTCCCCCGAGAGAAGACAACGAAGTGCAAAGGGTTAAATTCGAGCCTTCGGTGTTCTAAAGATATCTAGTTATACAACTAGAGAACTAAACACAATATAAGGTGCAAGAAAATATTAATTGTTACGTAAATTTCCGCTGAAAATATACATGCAGACGAACAAAAAACATTGAACTTAATTGTGTTGGCAATTTATATCAACGCTATATCGGTTTCCTGCACCCCCGCTATTAATTTGTTTCTATCATTTGTTTCTAGGTATGACGATCGGAGCGGCGATGAGGATTGAAAGCTACCGCTGATTCATAAGATACCCTGCAGGGCCACTCGCTTCCAAAATGAGCACATCGCTGCGAATTTTGGCGCTAATCAGCTTAGCCGCGCAAAACGTGGCTTGGCCGCAAGATCCCGTTCCTAGGCTGCACGTCAAACATCGTAAGTAACGTTTTACTAATTACAAAGCACTACATAACATTCACTTGTAATCAATGTTCGAAGAAGACTATCCTCCTTGAGTATATCGTAACGGGTGGCAGTGAACTGTCAGATTTTGTAACAGTCAAATTTAATTGTGCGCATGCGGTTAAAAAGCGTGCGAACATTGAACATGCTTGTCTTAAAGAAATTTCAATTTAGGCTGAAAAGTAATTAATATCTATGGATGTTAATATCTAATATCTAGTATTAATCTATAGATGTTAATATCTAATGTTTAGTATTAATTTATAGATATTAATATCTAATGTCTAGTATTAATTTATAGATATTAATATCTAATATTTAACATTAATCTATAGATATTAATATCTAATATTTAATATTAATTTATAGACATTAATACAATATCCATAAGAAGATACTTTTCTTCGAAAACACGCTCGAGCAGTTAAGCTATGTTCTCAAAATCAAAATCAAAATCAAAATCAAAATCAAACAAGAATCTTCTGATATTGTCATTAGACAGCGGATTTTAAGCATACACGCCGTCATATTATTTTCAACTTGCTAAATCTATTAACCCTTTGGCTACGGCAATCTTTGGCACGGCCGTAGTTTTTCGTTAGACATGCATTTCTGAGGAAGTGTATTAAAATATTCAATGTATTGAATTTTATTACAATAAACTATTGTTACTTGAAGTGGACAATAATTTTAAGCTTTTTTTGCAATATATAACATAAATATTACACAATATATAATTAATCAAATTGAATAATAAACGGGGGCGAAATTTGATCTTGACGCCTATTGGCGCCTACAGTACCAGGAAGCCAACATGTTTCGGACGCCAATAGGCGCCAACAGTAGTCAAAGGGTTAACTGAAAAAATATGCTTTGGCTCGACGTTTCTTTATCGCAGTCTTGTTGAGGGTAATTTTTATTTCGCATAAAGATCTGCTGTGTAGTCGTCATCTTCACAGACGCGACTTTGAATAAGGTTAAAAACATTAATTTCAAGAGACTTCAGAGACTTTCTTGATACTTTAGCAACCGCGTCGACAATCTATCAAGTTTCGTAACCGGAAAGTATTTCATTTAATCAAATTACAATTGAACAGTCGAACGAACACTTCCCCGTTTCGCGGTTCCTGGTCGAAATAGGAAGGTACCATAGATCGGCGTGCTAAATGAATTCTCAGATCCGAGAAAATAATTGCACGGTGGTGAAAGCGTTAATTCCGCGAATATAGAAATGCGTAAGAATCGATGGAAATGAGGCAGTAATTTTATTCGAAGCCGATGCGATTCCGAGGCCGTTTATTGGCTTACACGCGGTGTTCCACCGCAATCCAATTCTACGATTTGTTATACAACGTAGTCGAAGTCGTAGCGTAATTAACCGCTTTTGATATCTGTCGGACACGTTTACACATATTTCTGGTAGAAACGCTTTCAAATTAAACAAGAGAAATTACAATGTATTTTTAAGGGGAACGAGCGCACGCCTGGCATTAATGTATCCCGCTCTGCTCGGCTACCGTTTTCCCCGACAGAATGAACGTCCCACGATGAACGGACATCGCGAGCGTTATGGAATTAACATTTTCAGTATTTATCCCAACCGTTTCTGCGTTCCGAGAATAATACGGGTGGAACGCGTCTCGAATTTTCGCCGTTCTCCGATTAGGCTCGCGTCGAATCGAGCCCGCGGTCGCATTTCACCACCGGCGACGACTTTTTCAGAAACCGGTGATTCGTTGCGCCAACTAGACGTATCGCGAGGTAAAAGCTCCCCTCGGCGGGCCGTGCGAGATCAAAAAGCATTTCGGCGGACACGTTTTTATCGCCCCGTCGCTTAACGATAATGTATCATTAAATTTGATCCGGCGACAGCTTTCGCGCGAGAGAATTTAATAAAACGAAGCCGCGATCCTGCGCGGCCTATTTTACGGCCGTATCGAACTACCAAAATTGGTTCCGGCCGCGCTCTCTCGTCGTTTTAGAATATATGCGGCGATTAAATTAAGATTAATAAAGTTAGCAGATCGCGAGGCCGGCGACCACATTTTACGCGGTCTCGCGGTCCCGTATTCATTTTCCGTGATTAACTCCGATACTTGCGAGTGAGACCGTCCAATATTCGCCACCCCGCGCCGCCACGTTCCGCCGGGCGAAATCAATTTTATCGACTTTTTTCCACGGCCAGTCGATATACTCTATCCGCATAGATTTCACGTTCCCGACGTTCCGCGGAACCAAAGCCATTCTCCAGACTCGCGCCGAGTGCTAAGCTGTATCGATCCAAGTCAAATTCACGCTTTCATCGATTGTTCCTTTTTGTCCGACGCAGATTTATGATCCGCCTCTGATCGATCATTGTGCTGTTGTTTCCGTCGGATACGGTGCCTTGAGATCGCTTTTGTGACGAATCGACGTCTCGTCCCACCATTTTGTGAACACATGACTCTGCTCGAGTAATGATCAGACAATTACATATAATTCTATAATTTCCGAATTTATTTTTATAAGAACATTGTCAAGCAAACAGTTGATTCTTCTTTTAAAAATTTTACCGAAGTCGAAACATAATGAGAACGACGTTTAGAAATATTCAATCTTTGATTACAGCGATTTTCAGTTAACCCTCTGCACTCGAAGCCATTTTAACTTTAAATCTAAAATAATTTTCTTAGCTTATAGCATTTCCATTTTACGTGACAAAATGTATTTTATGCAATACATAAATGTTTTTTTTATATTATACTCTATATATATAATATAAATATATTGTATGACATTGATTTTTATGACTCGTACCAACAGTGTTACAGTTAACAATTTTTTATACTTCAAACTTTATTAGTATAAAAATTATTTCGAAATGTGATAGAATGATTTTAGTGGTGCCTCAGGGTCACCGTTCGAGTGCAAAAGGGTTAGTAGTCAAGCAATTCGAATGTCTGTTTTACGAATTTCATCGAATAAATACAATAGTTGATTAAGTTGAAAACATTCGATTTTTAGTTATGGTGACACGAATTCTCGTTTGATTCTACGTGTAAAATTAAATGTTCCTTATCTTATATTCTATTTCTTCGCGACGATATGTCCATTGTCGAGTCTCGTTGCAAGAATACTCTTTACCGCGACAAAGTTACGGCGAAAAGGAGATTCCCTGCTCATTTCTCTTTTGAAATGGACTTCTTCTACCATCTTTTGATTCCCGGTTGGTTCGCTAAAGACAAAGTGACGCACAATGGAAACACATGGTACTCGTACAAAGCTCATCCGTACAGTAAATTAATAATCCGACAGCCACGAGGTTCGTTATGCCGCAACAACAGTAAATTGCTCCGGGTTCTTATCCTTCTCGCTATCAAAGCATCATTTGAACTGGAACTTTTATGTTCCGTTCTCCAATAAAAATGATTTTTGACTCGCCGTAGTCTCACAATGCGCGTTTCAGATTTCTACGACTCCTTGTTTCCTTTCATTCTCGGCGAGAGCAGAGTCGTTGTATTAAAACTATATTACGTATATAATATGCTTTCGATTCTTTTTCTTCTTGGGTGTAGGATTAAGGAAACGTCAATGGATTCGTCTAAAATTAGAGTTTATTAATTTTTTTTGTACGATTTTCCCCTTTTTTCTAACCCTATTTACAACTTATATACTAACCTAAAATTAGAGAATCGGCGATTAAACGTTCCTGCTTTCCTCAGTTTTCATATCGCACAATTTAAGGTTAGAAATTACTTTTCTAAGTTCTTCCGCGTCAGTGGCGCCGTTCCTCACGCGTCCGACCCTTAACGGCGCGTACACGAAGCTTTCACGTATTATATTCAAATTATATCGCGATCGAAACGGTAACAGGTAAATGAACTTTTCATTGGATTTATTTCCTGCGAATATGCGAACTTGTCCAATTTCAGCAGAATCGGTTTATTATTTATTAACAGTTTAACGATCGGGCATATTTGGCCGTAAAAATTTAGCTCAATGTTATATTTTCGTTTCTATTTCGATTCGATTAATTTTATTGATCGCGAAAGATATTTGATATTTAAAGAAATATTGGGTTGGGGACTAAGTTCGTAAGCGTTTTTATATTTTCTTTTATTTTGCAACGATATGTTGCTGTTTGACAAAATGTATAATATTAATTCGATAGAGCTGTTTCTGCTCTACAAAATTGTGCCTGCAGAAACAGCTCCTGCAGATTAACAGTTTTCCAGCCTTCATTGTTTCAATATAGTCATATAGTATAATATAGTGTAATGTGTAAATAGTAATAAGTTATATCCGATAGACTTGTATTTCATTCTGTTGGTGTTCGAATAAACACGTAATATGTAAAGTATTATTTGTTCATGCCAACCTGGTAATCCCAACAGCAACCCGTTTAGAATGGCAGCGCGATTAAGTTCTCAGTTTGCCAGGTGCCAGATTTAGTCGTTTCGCGAGCGAGTAGTAACGCGCGTCTTTAAAGCTCGTCGCTCGGCAGCGGATCTCGGACAGCATTCGCGACGCGGCTACGTCGAACTTAAGGGAATGGGAAGTAAAATGAATTCTACCGATTAATGACTGCGTTTCCTATATCCCGGGAACTCCATTCAAGTCATTCCACTTCATTACGGCGATGCGCGACAGATTACCGGGGAGGGAACAATACGGCAGATTTCACGGCAAGTTTGATAAGAAACGGTCGGTCGAATCCCTTTGATTCATTCGGCTCCTTTGTTCTCTTGGCCCTCTTTCACCGGGTGCCCGCAGTCTAATCTTCCGCCGGTGGAGGAGAAAATACTAGATAACGATAACAGTGGAATTGCTATTAGTAATGAAATTCCCGCGTCCCCGGAAGCTGATTTGCCGCGTTACTCTCTCTCCCTCCCTCCGCAAACGCGCTCGGCGCGCAGCGAAGTTCTGTGTAAATCGTCGAATTTTTGATAGAAATGAGATAAGGTGATACCGTTTTCTTCTTTTCCATTGAAGCTGAAATATTGCAGAATAAAGGATAAATGAAGGGAATGTATCGGGAGCATTCTATTATAACATTTATTATATTAGGTCTACCAGAAAGTTCTGTCCGATAATGTCATAACGAGTTTTAACCCTTTGCAGTCGGAGCCATTTCAACTGGAAATCCAAAATATATTTTCAGACTAATAGTGTTTCACTTGATAGAACTCAGTGCATTTTATACATTGTGGAATTAACTTTTGCGACTCGCGCAACAGTTAACAGCTGTTAACAATTTTTTGAATATAAGTAAATTTGATAAAAATTATTTTGAACCGTGGCATGATCATTTTTAGCGACGCTTTGGAGTCGCCACTCGACCGCAAAGGGTTAAGTAATATTTAGAAATTATACAGGGTGGGGCAAATAAAGTGTTACAACGAAAAACAAATACATAGATCCATTTGAAAAAACATCGATGACCTTCAAATCTCAAAAAATATGACCTTTAAAAAAAAACCATTTCCACCACAACATGTGCCCCGTTGAACCAAACAATTTGTTCCTCAAGCATTTTCGCGTATCATTAACGATAATGGAGATATTGCTTTGTAACGCTTTATTTGCCCCACCCTGTATAGTAACATTGAAGCTTACGACAGTACAATCTAAGACATTTATCTTAATAATTGATATTAAATTATTGGTTATCATG
>NC_135774.1:21140818-21163009 GCF_028453695.1 Augochlora pura | reverse complement strand
GAAACGAACATATGAATCTACTTATTATTTTAGTTCATAAAATCTTTTAACCCGTTGAACTATAATAGAAAGTCAGGCTCGTGATACAGATTTCATGCACGATCTACTAAATATGAACATTATTAATTTAATCTGCATCGAAATAAAGATAAATTCTTCTCTTATCAAAGCGCTAATCAACGCAGCGCGAAAGGAATCGTAGTGCAAGGGGTTAATGGAATTCTACAGTAGAAAAGTGCAACGATCACCGCGCGACGATCACCATCGACAATATGCAAAAAAATTAAACAGAGTACCCAGTTTTTACTGTTCTTACGATTCTCACTATTGAATAATAATATTGAATAAACCCTTTCGGTACGAGCGCCGGATATATCCGGCGTCGACGCGACGACCGCTGTGACCGAGCGCCGGATATATCCGACACACGTGCGATGACCGGTATAAATAACAGAATTTTATTTAAATAAATCTTAATATTTTATATAAGTACCTCTGAGTATCTCTTAAGCTACAAGCAACACTATTGTTAAAAAATGTCCTTTTATTAAGCACAGTTTTTATTTAACGCTTAGGAAATATCTTCTTATAAAGGAGGACTGGTCATGCGCGGCGGCGATTTTCGGCGCGGGGCCACGTACAGCGAGGGTGTCACGGCGGAAAGAGTGCCCGTACCGAAAGGGTTAATCCTATAAATACCCGGAAGTCGGGCCATCGGCATCGTGTCGCGACGCAATCGAGACTCGTCTATTTATTTGGTTCTTTCTCTCGATTCCGCCAAACTGTCGCCGATCACGCGACGCGCGTTACTCCCAGCCGGTAAGCTACACCATAATAGATTCGACTCTGTACGAGTGATTGCCGGGCAGTCATTCGAACCCGACCTGCGAGGAGCTCGTGTGAAACTCTCGAATATTCATGCCGAACCTAGAAAACGGTCGTGCCTTCGCGATAAAACTGATCGACCAATTTCTTTTTCTTCCACGATGTCGGCGATCGAGCGAAGAAAATTACGCACGTTGATTGCTCGACGTTTTCCATGGCAGTGGAAAGCGAGCGATTCCTTCAGGACTAACCCGCTCGTAGGGTAGGTTCGACCTGATTAAGGGATCGATTCCGAGAACCGGTTCTGCCGAGCGGGGTGTCTCGCCGGGGTCCGCGGTTTACGGCGGTATTGTTTCGCAACTCGTACGGTACCTTATCGTACACCATAAGCGGCGCACGTGTTAATTAACCCGTTGCTTCGACTGTTTTATCGCGGAAAGAATTTACTGGATTTTTTTTAAACCCGTTGATGTCCCTCCGAGCGAACAGGGCGGTTCTTTGATTCGAAAAGGATAGAGATAGTTGTTATTATTAATAGCAATTAAACGTAGAACGTATAGTTCAAAAGTATTAACAGTACAATGATTAAAATTTCTTCAGGTGAAATCGTTTCTTAAAAGATCATAGTGACGTAAGTGACCTTTCCCCTCGTTGCGAGAAAAAAGGCGTTTGCTGACCTAATTTATTATTAACATAATTTAGAGCTAAGTTAATTTATAGTAATTTCGTCATTTGTTTCATTTGTTCTGAAATATTTTGTCATGCATGGATTACATTTGAGATACGTAAAACATATTTAAATTTGTATTAAAAATCAATTGATTTAAATTGTTATTAAAAATCTATTACGATTTAAATTGCTATTAAAATCTATTACGATTTAAATTGCTATTAAAAATCAATTGACTTAAATTCCTATTAAAAATCTATTACGATTCAAATTGCTATTAAAAATGTATTACAATTTAAATTTCTACTTAAATTTCTATACAAATCTATTACAATTTAAATTTCTTTTAAAAATCAATTATAATCCATTTTATATACCTACTTAAAATTAAATGCAATTTAAATTTCCATTAGAAATCTATTACTTTCTACTTAAATTCCTAAATATAAATTGAAAGGAAATTTGATTACTCTATTATCACAAGTTAAGAATACAAGTAAATGAAGATGTACAATATTTACGTTGTAACGATTAAAATTGTAGTTGGACGTGGATTTAACTCGTTCACACGAACAACGAAATGACAAAGAGACCGTCATTACATAGAAAAAGAAAAGTGAAACATAGAATACTGATCAACTTGAAAGAAGCTAACGACGCTGACACGTTAATTGCAACTTGTCAAAATTATTTAACAGCGAAACGAGATTGCACTTGGTTCCCACGTCTTGTAATTGACGCGGACAGGTTTTATTTTGCAAAAACGATCCGCGGTCTAGTCATCAGGATAGGTCAGAATGATTAACATTCAACAGTAAATGTCAACTACACCTATGGTTCTTTAACGTTTTAAAAATAGTCGCGAAGGTTAGAGGTGTTTACTAAACACGCTCGGAACAGCTTCTCATATCGATTCGTAACTCACGGCCCCATGGATTCGTTTCTCTATTTTTTTTCTTCCCAGGCATCGCGCGCGTTACACGTTACAGAAAGATAAAGAGACCAGCCGCGGCGCACGGCTGCAAGAGCAACGAGAGAATTGTAATTTCGTGCGCGCGCTCGTACACCGATTCCGTAGTTAACCGGCCAGCCTCTGGTTTTAACTCTTAATCCGGAAAGAATTATGCTCTCAACTGCAAAAGGTTTCCGTCAAAAAAAGGGCAAACGACGAACCTATCCGCGCGCGCCGAGATTTTCTGAAAATTTATCTTCCGCGCATGATTCGCCAAGGGAAACAACCGACGCGTTTTATCTCGGAATTATGGGAAACATTTGGGTCGGTAAGAAATTAACGACGGCCGTTGGAAACTCTCTTTGTCGAGCTTCTTCGACTTCCTCCCCCGGCTGTCTCGGACGGTCGATAACAGTCGGCTGACTTAGAACTATCTTACGGACCATTGTGCGTGGATCAGCTTCGGCCGGTGCCTCCGAGTGGCCGATAGTAATAAAGAGTTATAATAGGTTTTTAATCTATAGAAATTGAAGCTTCAATATATTTTCTATAGAGATTTAGATCGTAGTTAACTTCGAATAGGCGTAAAATTGATTATAATATATTGTTGAAAGAAATTGAAATTGTAGTAGATTTGTACGGGGATTCGAGTAGAAGAACAGATCTCTAATGGAAATTTAAATTATAGGTGATTTTAAGTAGGCATGAAATAACTTATAATTTAATTTTAATTAGGCATAAAATAACTTATAATTGACTTTTAAATTGGCATAAAATAACTTATAATTGACTTTTAAAAGAAATTTAAGTTATAACAGACTTGTATAGAAATTTAATCGTAACAGACTTTTAACAGACATTTGAATTAACTAACTCTTAACAGAAATTCGAATTGATTGATTTCAGCTAGGAGTCAGATTAATTCGAATAAATTTTTAATACGAAATATAAAAACGCCTTTCGCGAATCTTGTATCCAAGCTAAAAATTTCTTCGACATCTCACGACGTTATCACGACTTATAAACAATTAACGCGCACGAAAATCGCAGCTCTGTCACGACAAAAAGAACGCGTATTTTAGTCAGTTCGAGCGATGGAAAATTAAAAGAAAATACTTCATGCGTCGAACATAACCCTACTCGCTCCAACGTTAAAAAGAATTCGAATCGTTCGGTCCGATTCGTAAAAAATTATTACAAAATGTGCGCGACCACGCATTTGTCCAAGTACCGCGTACCCTGTTGCTAGCGTTAAATATTGTTTCACATCGAAACCTGAGACGCAAACCTCGCAAACGCGAAAACCAACATTAACTTTTTAGCAACATAATAGGAAGCGGCAACGAGCAGCGGAGGAAAAAACGGCCCGCGAGTATGGAGTTCGCGCGAGAGATTAGTTGCGCCGTTCGAAAGACCGGGGAGGTAAAAACAAAAAAAAAGAAAGAAAAAAAAAGGGGGGATGCGACGCTGTGTGGCCGGGAAGACAGAAAGCAGCAGCGGGGGAGGAGGGGCCTTGTATAATTCAAATATTTCTCTCGGGCAGCGTATCGATTAAGCGCGAAACGGCAAAGCTGCATGGAAATAAATATCCAACGAGAACCGTCGCCCCGCCGTCCCCCCCTCCCCTCGGAAAAGCCGGTCTTTTAGAAACACGTATATTGAAGATCGGCGACCGGGGAATATCGGGACCCCGGGTACAGGGCGCACAGAGCACACAGGGTATAGGGTCGCGCCGGCAGGGGAATGTAGATCCGTCCTGGCTTCGAACACACGGTAAGCCACGGGATCCCAGAATACGCAAGCAGTTACGGTTGTCAATTCGCTGACGCGAGACGCGCCTGCGGATACATATGCGCCCGAAATAAGCGGGATAAACGGGAGAGGGCCGAACGTACCTGTGGACACACGCGCGTTCGTTCCCGTGCATCGCCGCCATTCGAAAATGCCTGACCACTTGTTTTTCAACGGAACCATTTTCCGACGCGCGCCGATCGGGGCCCGGCTGCAAAGGTGATCCGCGTTCGTTAACTCTCGCACCGTAAAAATGTATCAGGCTCAAGTGATCTATTAAATATCATCGTTAATCGCATCTCTTAACCCCTTCCACTATTAACGAGTCGGACCCGTGATACAGATTTCATATTGATTTCATTTTATAATTTCTTCTATATCGAAATAAAAATCAATTCTTCTGTTATCAAAATCTAGAAATGACAGTGCATAAAGAGAATAAAATGATTTAGTCCTATCAAGGATAATATTAAGGAGAAATAAGATCAATGCAGCGTGAATGGAATTATTTGGCAAGGGGTTAAATCGGAATGATATTTGGTTCTTGTGTTACCAAAATCTAGAAACGAAACTAATGAGACCAGACAGTCGTAGGAAAAAATACGTGGATGGGTAGAATGTGTATCAGTGAAATTTAATTTAATTTCCATGTATTCTGTATCCTTATAATATCCTTGTAACACAGATCGTTTAAATCAATTTGATTTTAACACGTTGAATGCCACGCCTATTTTACAGGAATTGTCCGTGGCGCCACGATGAATTTTCTATTATGCGATACATATAATGTCCAAATATTATCTGCAGTAGGTAAGTTAGAGTGTATAACCATGTTTGGCATGTTAATTGCGACGGGGTCACCGGTGACCCCCGTGGCATTCAACGTGTAAAAATTATAAGTATTGTCATTTATTTAAATTATATATATTTTCATCATTCTGAGCGCGCCGGTCACCGGTGGCCCCCATGGCGTCACTGCCAAGTTCAGTGCCGGTCACCGGTGACCCCCGTGGCATTCAACGTGTTAAAGTAACCGGTTTCTGACTTTTCCATGAGAATTGTTTCGGTCAAGTATATATTGTAATAGACGTCGCACGAAGTATAAATAATTCTGACATTGTTATAAAATAATATACATTAATTTTCTGAGGAGATCGGTAACTCTTGAAGACTTACGATTCACCGCGACTGAATATATACTTAGAAAATTACTAGAAATTCATTTGCGAGACGATGAAATACAGTAGAAATGCTAATACTCGCGTTAATATAAAAATACAAAAGCACATCAACGATTCCTTTTTAATTAGCGTCCGGACAGGTAGCAAAGGATATCGAGCAAAGAAGGTTTCTCAGACCGTAAAAATGTTATGCGCCGACTGTTGCAGCCAGACAAGACGTTTACATACACGTTTCAATGTTATTAGTCAGCATCTATTTTTCCCGCGACCAATTTAAATTCATAGTCAGCTTATCGCGCGGCCTACTAAATAATTAATTTGTGCACGTTTAGCAACATCCACAGACTGGTCCGTGCACTCCCAAGGAGTATAACGCGCGCTCGACCGTGAATGGTCCGGCTTACCGTGTAGCCGGGCCAGCGCGACCATTACTTTGCGACTTAGGTGCAATATCCCCTAGTGTGGATAATGCTTCGCTTGATAGGAAGTCTCGAGTTAGTAAACAAATATTTCACCGTTGAACCGTCTCGTGGCGGGACAGTCTCCGGCATTTTATGCGGTCGAACCAGCGACGACGTCGCCATCTTCGAAACGACGGCGTTCCTTTTCCGAGGGAAAAGCTTGCCACTTTGGTCTCGCGCGGCTTCTTCAAAGGTCTAGGGGTGACGTTTTAACGAATTCGATATAAATATGAAGACGCTCGATAAAGGCCGCGGTTTATTCCTGAAACATCAACGTCCGATCTCGTCAATTCTAAATAACGTGTTCCATGGGTTAAAATGTTAGATGTTCCTCTGCTGAAATAGTATTCGGACGCTGGAATAACTTCGACTTTTACGCCGTGTATTTCAATAGAATCAACGTTGAGAGAAAAAGATCCTTTACGGATTAAATGTGTATTAAAGTAGAATATATAAATGTTGAGATGTAACAAACTTATGTAACATTACTTACATTATTGAAAATATATTACTATTTCATATATATCTCTATTTCATATTGTATATTACTGTTTCACACGATTATGTGTGAGACGTTTATAAACATAATTCGTAATCTTAATTTCTTAATGCATCTGAAGAAATTTTAAAAATAAAATTGCACTTTTCATTAATCTTTCTCATATCACATCGATATTATTATCCTAATTTTACAAATGGCACAAAGTAAGTAGATATTTTATTATATTTTTATACGCGAAAGTACGAATTTGTTAATAGCTCTACTATAGTAAACTATTCTTATTAATACCATAATAATCCATGGACGTATCTACGAAAGATTAATCGCGTAATAGCTCCATAGTAATTAACACCTCCGTTCATCAGGATCTTCGACAATAAACAGCGCCAATGTCTCTTTTGTTTTGACTTCCCGCGAACAGTCTTTCGAAGTAGCTTCGGCACCGTCGTTTCTGCTGTTATCAAAATAACGAATCGGTCTCCCGAAGTGGATTTCGCATGTCGCGTAAAGTTCGCTGGGAAAAATTGCGGATGCGCGGGTCGGTCTTTGCCGGCGATAGAGAACGGGAATGCGTACGGCATAGACAATGCTTTTTCTACAAACATCAATACGAGGGATATAGAAGCTGCGACTGAACAAACCCGCGATACTGCCAGTCCTCTGTGTACTCGTGTATAGAAAGCAAGTTTAGATAACTTTCCCGGCGTGCAACTCGGATGCGCGGTTAACGAGCTGCCGCGAATAAATATAAACTCTGACTGATAATTATTTTCAATTTTTCGACCTTTCTTTGGTTGTCATTTTTGACAACCACACCTTGCAGCCGAAAAATTTGAAAAAAATTCATTTAGAGTAAATTACATTTTTTTTTTTTAATTTTAAAATGCCTTCGAAGGGAAGAAATCGCGCTATCTAATTTACCCTGTAAAACTATTGTCATGGAGAAGTTACAAGGTTGAAACTTTGTACAGATGAGTTTTTCTTGGTCGGTGTAATGATATAAGCAGTCATTGAGAAACCTATAAGGGTAATTCTGATCGTCTTAATCGGCTAGGCTCTTCTCGTTCGCTGTATAAGCAAGCCGCGCGATAAATTTCCCTGGAAGAAAAACATCGTCGAGCGATTCGGCACGGTTCTCTGGGAGCTGGTGAAAGAAAAGTCGATGGAGGAGCCATTCCATGAATTTATTACCAGCGAATGCGTATATAGAAAAGGAATTGCAACTGTTCTGATATCGAGGAAAGCACTGGCGCAATCGTGGCCATTATTTCGATTATGGTGCAACAGATTTCGTTAATTGTCGGACCCTTTTTTTATTGACTTTATTTGCTCCCTATTGTTTTACGATATTTACAGGTTTTAGTGTACTCGCAAAAGACTTGGACTGCACGAGTTGCATATAATGTAAAACAATGTACAAACTTATAGTAAATGTTGCTATCTCTATTTCTATATTTTTATTTTATCGATTTACAGTTTATAGTTATTTCTTCAATGATTTTATATTTTTCAAAATCTATGATCTACAGTTACAAATTTTGTAATAATTAATAATTTAATAGTTTTTAACCATTGACAATTATTAAAAAGAGTTGTGAGGCATGAATGATCATATCTCCTCTTCCCAGATTGCTTTTTCTCGTTTGATCTTCTTTCCAGGAAATTTATTATAATTATATAATTATCGCAATTGACAAACCGATTGCAAGACGATGCCAAACGAGGAAAGAAAATAATCGCATTTCATCGATAAATTAGAATCGAATTACACTTTCCAACAATCATAAATAATTTACATAATTGTAGCGGGTAATTGAAGCATCAGAAATCAAAATTGTTTATGATATTCGATGCTTCCGTAATAATAAAAAGCGACGCTGAATATTTAAACCGCGCCGGAAACAGAGAAAGGATTTCGCAGCGGAAGATGTGCTATTTGCACTGCAGCATTTTACTGCCAAGAGCTGAACTTACAGAACTGATATTCCAGCTATTAAAATTTTCACATCTTCCATAATTTATGTGTCGGAAACAGGGGAGAAGCGCGCCGTACTATTTTATAGGGACTGTTTCAGACATCTTCCCGCACACCTTGGGTAACTGTTGACTAAATTGTCCGAATTATATCTCGACCATGAAAACGTTTAAACGCTAAACCTATCGAGCAGTTAAAATTACCAGCATCTTTCGTTATGGTTACGGTGGCCATAACTTCGTGACGATGATAAAAGAGAAATTAAGAATTGTTTTATGTTTAAAAATAATGCAATTTGAATAATGTAATTTACTTAACTGTTTCCCACGAAAGTGTCGTTACATTTCTAATAATTATAAAATGAGAAATCGATTGATATTAATATTCGATCAATATACCGATTAATATTCTGACTGAATATTATTTAAATTGTTAAAATATATTGGTCAAATTCTTATTGAATCTTGCTTCTTTTTACAGAAATGAATACTTGCAATTTTAAACGGTAAAAAAACCTGAAGATCTGAAGGAAATTAATAATTAAAGATGAAAAAGACAGATCATTTTCATTTCGCGTTACATTTTGCTACATGTAGGGTTCACAGGAAACTGACGTGTCTCGAAGGCGTGGCTTTACAAATACGTTGAGGAAACTCGATGAATAAAATTAGAAACGATCCTAAGCATACACGGTTACATATTTGTCGAAAAAATCTTCCATTCCAGCGTTAAGAGGGTGAGCAATACGTCTGATAGTGGCGCAACTATTACGATCCTAGTTATCGTTCGGCATCAACGACTACGTAGACCATTCTCGCGCGATAGATGCTCGCCCAGCACAATAATACGTGGACCAGTAAACATAATACGTTAGCGGTTGCGAAAGTAGTAACTGGGGATCAGTGTATATGCAAATGCGCTACACACTGTGAAGCACGCATTGTGATCGAATTCACGTTTCCACCTGGAACGTAGAGCACGCCGCGTTACAACCAGGTCCTGAATAGAAAAATATCTAACCAGCGGGACCTAGTTAGGGGAGTAAATGTTTACGGTTGGTTATTTCGAAAATCGTTGATGCAAACAGTTTTTGATACAAATGTTGGTATCGTCCGTTTTACAGTTACAGTGGGCCGCATTAATATTCGGACGCCATTGTATCTGAGCAATTTTTACTCCGTATATTGACCGTTTATTGAATTAATCAATTTATAGTTTTTTAATAAGTCAGAACATTTACTTATTAAAAAATTTAATATCAATTAACAATAAAACTATACAAAGTATGTAAATAAAACTTATGTTTGTAGAATCTAAAGTCAGAACATTTATTTTAGATTTTACAAACATAAGTTTTATTTACATACTTTGTATAGTTTTATTGTTAATTGATATTAAATGCTTAATTTTGACGTCGCAAAAATATCTTGTTAGCTATATTGAAGCCTACGAATAAACGAAGGAATATATTAGCGACATAAGTTAATAAGTAATATAGGAATCGATTAGCAACAATGTTTGGTTAAAATAATTAATCGATAATTTCCTCTTCGATTTCGAGAACTGTAAAATAACAAATGTAAAAGGGGTTAATGTGAAAGATATTTGCACTTGCTACAAAACGTTTGCATTTTGACCGTTTAATTTTCATCGGAAATAAAATATTTGTCTCTCTGATGTCAACCGCAACGACCAAACACAATCACGTAAGACACCCTGTATATACGTACGAGCATACAGAAGCCGAAGGTATTGAGTTCTTCGGCATCGAGAACAGGGGAAGCCGCCACAAATCCAGCTCCGACTTTGATTCCAGTTACAGCCGGTTTTGTTCCGTACCGGTTGTTGTTCACCTGTCCGCGCGGAAGTTGTTCGAAGTAACCAACCTCCGTGCTCCGGTATAAATCTCTAAGCGCCTTATCATTGACATTGCGATCCATTCAAAATTCACTCGCGCGGTTCGTGCTCCCTGATAACCCTTCTACGCGCGTCGCAATTTCAATGTTATCGACTGGCCGCGTTGTAAACCGGAGACAATGCGACGCAAAAATAGCCGGTAACTGGGGAACAAGGTCAGACAAGACGGCCGTTTAACCAACTTTTTTTCTTTTCTTTTTTGTTATTTTTGCTTGTCGGGGCTGATTGGGACCGCGCGTGTACAATATACATGCTGTACAAGGCGTCTCGCTCGAAACAATCTCGCCCGCGATCTTGACTTGTGATTTTTTTTGCAATTTCGGTGAGAACCGTGTCAAAATCGTTACACGTTTCCTAACATATTTTGATATCAGTTTCGATCATTCTTGTAATAGTATAAAATTATCTATATTTATTTAAAAGTTTCAATATTATTTTCAAAATGTACAGCAGAGTACATAGGAGTAAAAATTGTTGTTTGAGCTTGGCGTGGTTTTTAACGCTATACATCGAGACAGTTAGCGAAAAAATGAATTTGTATAAAATGTAGAAACAGTTACAACCCCTGTCTAAAAATTTAGAGACGAATCGGCGAGACAAATTTTTCAATTCCGCTGCAGGGAAAAGACCCAGTTTGGCTGAAAACAAAATTATCGATCCATCTTTTCGCGCGGGTCACATCTCGAAGCTGTTGTGCGGCTAATTAATATTGTATTAACTCGATCAATATACAGGGTGTCCCAGTTTTTAAGGTTCAAATTTTGTCCGTTTATTCTATGGCACAAAGTAAGAAAAAAAATGTTATGTAAACAAAGGTCATATAGAGCACCGACAACATTTTTTTAAGGACAAGATTTGAACCTTAAAAACTGGGACACCCTGTATATATACGGGTGAATAAATCGCGAACAAACCGGATCCAAGTTAAAATTAATACGTTGGTTGTCGGAATAGCTTTTTCTATTCATCACACGGATCGTTTCTCTGAATCGTTCTTCGTGGCAATTGCGCCGTCGTTCTGATACACGAAATTCGTAGAGTATAATCACGGGTAGCGGTGTTTGCCGAAGGTACTCGTAATTTTCGATTTACTTTCAAAGTAAAGCGCACCGTATCAACGAAATTCTATTGTTCCTCGAAGTAATAGCTACCCCGCTATTTATTAAGAATCCATCAAAACTTCCGCACTCGCCTAATATTTGGATTGTAAATAGTTGCGCTGGAGCGACGAAAGGGAGGGCGGAACTTTTGCGTGGACGTACAGTGGATATTATGTATAGTATACGTATCTGTGGGCGCACTGTATTCGTCGACTGGTTAATTTATAACAAGGCATTTTGAAATTTAATTTCATTAACTAATTTTTATAAGGTATATGGAATTTGTTTGCAGGCGTAGCGTAAATGTCGCTTGAGAAATATATCGCAGAATTGCACGATTTATTAAACTATGAAAATGAATCGAGAAATTAATAATCTAATAAATCTATAATTTGGTTGTTAGAGACTTTCGTATGCTATTATAGCAATATAATGAAATTCTATTATAATGATATGAATAATTGTATAAAACCAAATTTATCTTTTATATTGAACAACGCATTATAATTTCATAACGATTATTCAATTATGTATATATATTATTATATTATTGTATAATCAGATTGCATTGAAAAAGCGAAAAAGGTGTACGTTCTTCAAGACGTATCGAAAACTGAGAACTATGATAGAGCGCCTGCAGTGAATTTCATAGTTCAGCATGCCAAGGTTACTGTTTATGCATTAAAGATATTTCCAGACGCGAAACATATCACTTTTAGATTGTCTAGCATGATGTTGAGACATTCGTATCAAGAGTTATAATACCGAGCAAGGGGCAATTTCACGTGAACAGACTTGGTGTAAAGTTAGATAAGTACATCAAAGTTTACTCTACTGAATAATCGAGATGCTAAACAATAGGAGAGTTTACCCATTAGTAGAACCAACTATTTCAATAGTTCCGTTTCATTTTTTAATAAATTCATTTTTAATGAGAACTCAAATTGAATGTGCATTTCTTTGTAATTTACATTAATATCTTGTTATATGATAATGTTGATATATTCCCATAAATGATACAATTTTTCCTGCGAGAAGCTATGGTGTCCATTTTAAAAAAATATTCATGTTCCTAGCTTTGCATTTCAATCTGTGATTGACGTTTGGATAATTAATTTACGTTTTGACATGTTCGATTAAAAGAAATCCACATGAAAAATATGTTGAGCGATATTAATAAACAAAATTATAAATGATCTTAAGCGTAACAGTTGAGAATTTCTGAAATTATTTGAAATTACCATATTTTCGTGAATATCCCGGCAAATTATTTGGGTTCGAATAAAATTTTATTTTATTCATTAATGTTTTAAACCAGATGGTTTACTTAGCAAATACAGAGCCGTTACGCGTACATATGTTCGATGTTACCAGATCGCGGACTTCTTGTACAAAATAACGATTTTCCCAAACGATTACGAGGCAGAGAAGCGAAATATAAATAGATTGAATAAGTTGCCAATGGTGCAACGATATCAACAAATTCTTTTCATGTAATACTTGCCTTCACAATTTTATACCTTTACTATTTACCGTCGACATAAATTCGTGAAATATAAATTTCTAAATCCTCACCGAATATTTCTAAAGAAAATGATAAATTAGCCCAATTATATCAAGTCTGCAGAAGAAGGAACTAATGCAAAGAGGAAAGCAGTACTTACCTTTGTGAATCTCCGTTTTGACTCTTCTTAATGAAGCATTTAAAGCGCGCAGCGCTGGGAACGACATTTATTAACAAAAACTACAGCTCCTCGAGGGGAGAAATTCAACTTAATAATGTAGCGAGTTCTTTTCAAATCAGTGTTTGAAAGAAAATGATCGAGCCGCCCTCGAGAGCCCGGTCATCGGGAAGCCAATTAACCGGGCTCCCGGTAAATAAACGTCAAAATCGAGCGGTTATTTCGCTTAATTTTCATCGCCAACATTCGATAATTCAGTCGTCGAGCGATTCCCATCGACCGTATCGTTTTCGGCATACGACGTTCCATATCGGGCAAACGCTAAACGCATTCGTTACCGTTCCCCCGTTCACGACCGCGACGAACCAATGGGGGTGGTACTTGGTCCGTGGAACCGTCTCGCATTGTAAATTACCATTCCTTGCGGCCCGCTAACGTTACCGTCTCGAAACAGTTTCGGTGTCTCGCCGCGGCCGTGCTTCGCATCCCCGCGCGCGCGCGCGGTATCCGGCCGTAATTACAGCTCGAAAAGCCCGGCGACGCGCGGACTTCATTGTTTGCGCCCTGAAAAATTAGCCGGCGTCGGAACTTCTGCCGCGCGGCGACTTCTGAACTCTGCCCATAATTTCCCCGGGAACCCGGGCTTTTTGATCATTCTCACGGCGTGTCCGACCGGCGACGCGTGCTCCGCCGATTCACCCCGGGTTCCCGTAAAAAATCACGAAACTATTACGCGGAAATGCTTTGTTCTATTATCAACGGCTCGTCGACCGGGGGGAGGGGTGGTGCAACGATTATGTTCGTCCGCGGCGGACGTGCCGGTGACACGGCCTGTCCGTCGCACTGTAAGGCACGCGAAAGTTGGAAAAAATAATTTCTGCTCGAGATATGTCCAATTTTTTTCTTCTTTACGATGAACGGGTAATCTGATTTATTCTTCAACGGTATTTATAGGTAAACATTTTGTTATAAAATTCAGCCGTCGAATGTAGTTTTTGCAATCTCTTCGAAAAGCGGGATACTGTATTTATACTGTATACGTTTGATTCTGTTCAAATTTTATTTAAAATGTATCACTTTTATAAAATGTATAATTCAGTGAAGAATATCAAGGTACGTGCGACAAGTACGCCTATCAACTACTTTTATTATTATACTTTACGTAATATTTTCTGTTATTAGTACATAATTCCTTGTAGTGTATCTAGTGACACGCATAATTATTTTAACAATATAATTTTTACGATTACGTATATTCTACCAATATTATTGTAATATTTATATAATAAACATATTAGTAAAGATTATATTATTGGAAGAATTATATATTTTATTAAATGCATTACAAAGAGTTGGCTATTAGTAATAAAAGAAGAGAAACGCAGAAGATATCATAATTACTGTAATATCAAATAGCCGCCCTACAGTTTAAATTAGTCTTATTATTCTTGCAAAGTGGACTCGCGTCACTGACTGTTAGCGCTCGGTAGGTTGAACGTTAAATAAGCCTTTTTCGCCACTGTGCGACGAGGCGAGTCAAGAGCCGACTGGAACGCGTTTTCCACCGTGTAACGAAAGCGTAAACGCGGTTTCATACGCCGTTTAAAATTCCGGTAATCCGATTCGCAGCTCCTCGGTTTTCGATTTTTCGCCGCTCTACCTGCGAATCGCGCAACTTTTTTCCTCCCCCCTATTCGGCCGCGTCGATTATTAAATATTTGTTGTAGATACTCGCCGGGATTTATTTAACGATAGCTCGGACAACGTTGTTCCTGTACGAGCAAAAGCCATGCATTAAAACGATTCCGGCATCCGTGGGAATCGAAATGAATTTTTCTCCGTCGAATGAAGGGAGCCACGCTGTGCGCCCGGCTAAATTAAATCCTGGATTTAAATGAACATTTTTTTTCGAGAGACCGCGTTTCTTGCATTGCCGTGTTCTTATTAAATAGTTTCGTATAATCTAATTTCATCGTTTCATATAATCGCCGGCGGGGCGGAAGCACCTGTAAGGTAAGAATATCGCGCGGACGGATTTCTTTTAAATATTATAACTGCGAATACGACGTCGCTATTATTAGACCTTTTTAACAGTTTGACACGTTCTTCTATGCTTGTTATTAAATTCATATAGAATATATACTTATTAATATTATTCTTTAACAGATTTTATTGTTAAGTGTACATCGAATAATAAATGGCAAAATTTTAGAACGTTTCTCTGGATAATAGCTCACGCAGAAAAAGATCTACTTGTGAAAGTGGCGATTTAACCACAGACCGCAAAATTCAGGCGAAAATGTTCAGTAACGACTTAATAAAAAAACAAGGTCTGTTGCTTTAGATTTTATCATAAGAATAAGCCGTGGCGTACCGGACTTGGACTTTCCAGAGATTTTGATATTAAGAGTTATTGCAATTTAATTGCTTCACTAGGAAGAGTTTATTTTATGGATAAATAATACTTGTCATAGTGCAGCAGAATTTTAAGATTTGAACTGTGTTATCAGACTTGATTTATTTGAGCAACGAAAAATTAATAAAATATTATTCGAAACGTTATTCAAAATGTTAATTCCATCTTATACAATCGCGATATAAAAGGACCCAGAAATATTGATAATTTTATTAAGCAGTATTCAGTAAGAACATTTAGAAATTAACACTAGATTGCCTAAGCAAGTCATTTTGACTGCTTTTCAATTTCAATTAGAAAAATAATTATGTAAATAATGACACAGCTTTTTATAATTTTGTGACTTTTTCTGCAATATATAAATGCGTTTATTAATCATTCTTGCCCCCCCCCCCTCCTTCATTTCCGTTATATATATGTGTGTTATACTTATATTGCCGAAAAGCAGTAATTTTCCCGGCTTCAAGCTCCCGTCTTTCTAGTGTTAATATAGCAAGAACATATTATAAATTAATATAGTAAGAACGTATTAGAAATTAATAATAAATAATATCGAACGTAACAATCCTGTGACAATTACATTTTACATAAAGCATTAATAAATAAACGAAGCAATAATAAACAAGATGCTGCACAAGTACGATCAACGGAGCATTGATATTACATTTTACCAAATTTGTTTAATTATACTACTTATATGTAACAAGCGATTGGACATATTAGCAGTGTTTATAGGAGAAGCGGTCGAGTTTCGCGAATTGATCGGCCGATCGAGGATACCGGCGCGGTCTCCGGCAGATATTAAAGAGCCGTTATTAATTCCCACGTGGGCGACGGTGTAAACTTTAATAAATTTCTTGCGATTATTTTCGCCGAGAAACGCATGCAAACATTGAAAATACAGCGGGGCCCGCGAGGGGTAACGAGGTAATTCCGGCCGTCAGCGCGCTAAAAGGAAAATTTAATATTAAATGGAAAGAAACGAAAAGGAGGAAATAAAAATATTCGAAGCACTTTGGGCGGAACGTGGCAGCTGGCTTTCCACCGGCGACCTATTTTTTTCTGATTTCTTAACGAGCACTCTGTACGTCGGTTTACTAGGAACTTGACATACCGCCGGGGGTCCGTGAACAACAAAATATAATTGTGATTAGTAACACGGCGAAATAAACGGGTCGTTCTTTCTCGCTGAATGCTAACTTCGTCGCGGAATTAATCAATTATAGGATCGAGTGGCGTGCTGTTAAAAATATATATATATATATATATATGTATATATATATACATATAATAAAAACAATAGCATTGTTATAAGCTCTGAATGGACGCGAGCGTTCCGGACGACCTGGTTGAAATTCGTTTAATCGTTGCTTTGTTTCCGTCTTCGTTAAATGAAATAATGTCTACACACCGAAACGAAGACGAAGCCTCGCGGCCGCGCCGCGTTAAACTTGAAATTACGATTTGGATTATTTCGCGCGTGAAAACAAAATGAAAGTGCGCGAAAGCAACCGCGATGGAAACAAAATGGGCGCGGTGACTCGACTTGCCCAGATTTGGAAAGCGAATGGTTCCTTTTTTAATGGCTGGTCGATTAATCTTAGACTCTAATAGCATAGTAACAAAAGCTAATCTAGTCTTTTTAGTTTTTTAAGTTTTAAGTTTTAAGTTTTAGTTTTTTAGTTTTTTAAGTTTTAAGTTTTAGTTTTTTAGTTCTTTAAGTTTTAAGTTTTAGTTTTTTAAGTTTTAAGTTTCAGTTTTTTAGTTCTTTAAGTATAATTTTTTAATTAAGTTTAACTTGTCACAATGCTTACAATAATATTCATCGAGTCCGTCTACCAATTGCGTTACATTCACGCTTCGAACCGACTCGATTGATTTTCCAATTATTTTTTAAATAACCGTTAACGCGTCGCATTAGGGCGATACTAGTTCCTCGCCCGCGAGAACTCTCATTCTAATGGGCAACCCGGGGCGGGGTAAATGTAAATGGGGCTAATATTCCGAACAGTCTTTCAGACTGTTTCGGAATATAAAAATTCAGCGAACCTTAAACAGTGCGGTACGAGCGAGAGCGCTAATGAAGTGGAATTAAAATTATCCGACACAAAGGGAAAATTGAATACGGAAGCGGGAGAAAGAGTGGAAATTCTGGAGAGGGGGGCGATATACTTCGGGAAAACGAAACACCGGGGAGAGGGTCAAGACCGGCTACAAAGTTGTACGAGATAGCAGATCCAAATTATGAAACTCGCGCGAGAAACGTACGTTTCTTCTTTAGCGGTTTTCTACTTCGTATTCGCTCTTCACATCCCCGAGTGTCTTTCCATTTTACAGATTTCTGCGGCGACTTCAATTGCCTCGGTCTTATTCCTCGTTGCCACTTTTATTCTCTGGGCTGAGTATACAACGGGTCCGGAACGTGTTCTATACTAGACAATGTGCGAGGAAAATGTTACAGGAATCGTGTATTGGAACAAATGAAAATAGAAATATTTTTTTTTTCTTAGAGGTTTTACGTCGCATCAGCTGCAAGGCTATTAGCGACCTTCTATTTAAATAGACCTTATATTTTGTTTATTAAGCCTGTATCTCTCAGAAATTTTAATAGGTCTTTGATTTTGTTGCTGTTTATGTTGTCCTTGAGCAGTGGTTTTAGTTTGTGTTTGGTGCGCGTATAATTGTAGAAAATAGAAATAGTTTTCTAATTTTTATCAGAATCTGAAACAGAATTTAACCCTTTGCGGTCGTATTTTTATACATAAGTCATGCTGGTCGTAATTAATTTCCTTTCGGTGGACAGTAATAAGATAACAATACTGAAAGAAGGAAAACCAAAATTTATTAACTCCGTTTTAATGTTTAGACGTATGTAACACAATAATATGTTTTAATTTCATGTAAAAATAAAAAGGATGGAAAAAGATAAATAAATTGCTTTGGTGACTGAGAGTAGACATACGACCGTAAAGGGTTAAAGAAGATATTTTGTCGGTCTCGGTAGCTTGTGTGCATTATACAAATTTCATTAGTTAACGTTGTCAATAGCTACGAACAGTTGAAGATAGTGAAAATCATATTTTTATTATACACTTCGTTTTTTTTTATTTCTACTAACTGCTATTTTTGCAGACTATTAAATGTAATACTGACAGTATTGAAGAATAAATATAATAAAATTAATAATTGATTAACAATCGTCAAGAGTTTGAAAAATGAGAGTACATTTCTTTTGTCACTTTAAGGCAAAGCAATGATTGTCTTTCGGTCCTTTTATATTTTAAAACAAATTCAAACCGATTAATCCAATTCTGGGAAAGTTATAGCAGCGATAGACTCCGTTTCTCTGGCAATCGGAAACCATCTTGCTAAATGCCGTATGAAAAATTCGCGTTGCGGAGCGCGGCCACGGTTTACGAAATAACCGCGTAGAACGATGAGAAGATTGCGCCGAGTTTAATAATTTGGTACACCTTTGTACATTTTCCCTGATTTTGTAACGACCGTTCTCTGGCACGGCTGGCCGACGTGGCGGCGCGTTGTTCTCGGGTTCGCGGACGACAACGAGCATAATCGCGAACCGTGACGGACCCGTGTTGGCGTCTTCGCAGTTTTCCTAGGGTGGCACCGGCTCTTTGTGAGGCAATTTACCCCCCCTCCTACGTCCACAGCTGTATCTCCATTAGCCTGGAGAGCACGGGCATAACCCTGGCCGGCTCGCGGGAATATAAAAGAATTTACAATAGCGGCAGATTTTAGGGCGTTCATCGTCCACGAGCCAGCCCTGCCTCTCCGGCCACGCCACGGCGACATTTCCTGTTACAGCTTATACGATCGGAGATAAAAAGCCCAGACACCCCCATTAATTCGACAATTTACATTTAACGCGTAGAATGGCTTCAATCTATTCGGTCTTGTATCTTGCGAACCACTGATGCTGACGAAAAATGTTTCGGATAAAAGTTGAATGGTTTCCGGGGCACACTATTCGATGTTAATAAGATTGTTCGAGGTCAACGCGAAGAATATATTTTTTTCGCTGCGCCAATCGCTATTTTCTATATAAAAGTCGTTTATCGCGGGAAATCATTGGCTTAGAACATATTTCATGTTTAGTATTAATTGTTAGGCTATATAGAGCAAGGTTTCATCAATATGCGATATCTGAGATATCACTTTCCAGATAAAAAAATTGTTTTGCAGATTGCATCTTGTCCATATACAGGGTGTCTCAGTTTTTAAGGTTCAAACTTTGTCAGTGTGTTCTATGGCACAAAGTAAGATAAAATGTTATGTAAACATAGATATATGTTTATATATATACCAATATATGAGCATATAGAGCTTTATTAAGAAGTTATTTAAAAGCACGGTTATTTAAAACTAAGAAAAACGTATATACAGAAATCGCACGCAATGTGCAGATTTCTGGCGCGAGCTTTCGTTCAATGACAGTACTTCGGCGGACGACACTGCCGCAGTGAAAGGGTTAACGGAAACCTATGAACAAAAGTAGTGTCGATTTTCCATTTAACGAACCACATTACCTATATTTCAATGACTCTTATTACCTGTATATTCATCCCTGACTGTAGTTACACTCGTATGGCACATTCGTCCGTTTGTTTAATTTTGTTCAAAATTTCAATAATATCCGCGCCTCGGCGACAGACAACGCGACTCGTTATTAGGCAGAGATATTCATCATCGAATGCTCGCGCGGATCGTGTTCCAATGGAATATCCGTTTACGTTGTCACAATATTCTTTCGCGGCGCAGAGAAAAAACAAAAAAAAATTCAGTTTAATCCTTCGATGGACCGAGCTGAAAAGATTAAATCTGCTCCCGCGGAATAAAAATGCGGCCGGGACAAAAAAATAATTGAGATTTTCGCAGCTTTCATCTTTCGCGTATTGACAAACGTGGATTCAGCATTTGGAATACCGGGAGGAGGTGGAGGGAGGGGGAAATGTAAAATGTTGAACCGCGCGCGTATCTGGTTCTGAAGTACGCGAGATCTGTGGAACGGGTTCGCCTGCTGCGTGTGTGTGTGTTTTTTTATAACGCCGCCCCGGCAACGCGTAATTGATATCTCGTAATACTCGAGCGACGGTTCGATTTCGGAACACTTAAAAAACATTTGATCAATTGAATAGAAATGTTAGCGCGCCCTTGCCGATTTGGCGGACGCGAAAAAAAATCGCCGGTACATTTTAGTCTGGCTTAATAGTTAGCTGCCGACCGGTAGCCTATTAACCCTTTGCACTATAATAACGAGGGACTATAATAATGCACTATAATACTATAATACTATAATACTGCACTATAATAATAAATTCACGCAAGATCTACTAAACACGCATATTATTAATTTCTTCTAAATCGAAATCAAATTGAACTCTTTTGTTATAAAAATCTATAAACGGAGGTAAATAAAGACAATAAAAGAAACAAAAATCGTCTGGTCCTATTAAGGAAAATATTAAGGATAAATAAGTGTTAATCAACGCAGCATGAAAGTAATTGTAGTGCAAGAGGTTGATCGGCTTTTTGCTATGGCAACCAATAATTTATCATCTACGCATCACATCTCTCTGAACTCCAATATTATCATATCATTTTTTAAGTACTATATATATGTAGCTCGCGCAGAATAAAATGAAAATAAAATAAACATTCTTCAACGCAAATGTTATCGAAATATAACAATGTTAACACATTTAGTTACTCCATTATGACAGAAATGTTTGCAGCCGAACAACCGGTCGGTAACGTGTTAATACGTGGGATACGTCGGCTCGGCACGCCAGGTGGAACGCAACGAAAACGTGTAAAATATTTTCATGAATTTTACGCCGGGGTAAATATAAAAACAAGCTTCGTGTCGGATTTATTTTTACACCCATTTATTTTTACAAGCCTTTCGACGAGAATCGAAGGAAACCAATAAAGCAGAATTCAATCAATTCCAGATGCACGTGGTATGAAAATTTAGGAATGAAAGTTAACGATGACGTACAAGGAACAAACATTGTTTAGAGGTGTTATTAACCCTTTGCATTAAAGTGGCGCCCCTGAAGCGCCAATGAAAATTGTTATATAATTAACAAAATAATGTTGAGATTATTGAAGAACCTTCTGTTAAAAGCATAACAGTTTTACGAGTCACAAGAGTCAATTTCACATGCATAAATTGTACTAAGTACTATATTACAGCTGGTCAAAATAGCAATTTTGGATCTGAGCTTAAAATCGTTCAGAGTGAAAAGGGTTAACAGGTTGAGTGTCGCGTCGATCACATATGTGCGACACTAATATTTAACATATGCATTTGGAATGAATTTTTGTTGTAATATATTGTACAAATTAAATTTATCATACGATTTTCAGAATGGAAAGAAGTTGAAGGAATTTTTCCTAGTGTAAATTGTGTTTTTGGTTTAACTTCCTTTCGGATGCATTTGTGAAGAAACTGTTGCACTTTTTACAGTTACATGAACAAGGTTATGTCAGGTTATTCTTCACGAAATATGACGATTTAGGCTTGATTATGTATGAAAACGACGTTTCAGCTCGTGACATGGCTATTTCTGCAGGTGTTACGTTGAAATTCAATGAAAACAACTACTTTGCACGAGGAAACAATACAATATGTACAATACATGTTATTGGTTATTACATTGCAGGAGAACAATCTCTTATATCTAAATAATCTGTTA
>NC_135774.1:21138696-21140718 GCF_028453695.1 Augochlora pura | reverse complement strand
AAATGTACCTTGAAGCAATTTTGCGCAATGTATTTGCAAAACGCAATCACTGGTTTCACTGGAACGAGTGTAAACCGCGCGTGAAACATAGTTGTCGATTTAGGTGGTTTGTATTAACATGTACCAATATTATTTATTGCTTGTTAAGAATAGACACACGTGTTTTGGAAAGCTTACTTTTTAAACGTTTATCTGGGTGCTAATTTTATTGTTTGAAATACTGTTACTTATAAAACTTATATTAAATACTGTTTATATAAAAATTGTAATTATGCAAATATTATTGAAATAGTATTAAGATTAAATGAATTTTCAATGAGAAAAAGTGAATGGATGTTTCAGCCATGAAAAATTCAAATTAGTTAGGCAAATTTGTTATCTATATTAATTTTTCAAATTAATTTTATCAATCTATATTAATTTTCTGAATTAATTTTACTAATCTAAATTAATTTAATAAACTTAATAATGATAAGAAATAAGTGATAAAATACCGTGGTCATTAGACATCGTATTTTATACATTTTTAGTAAATATAACTGGATCGAATACAAAATTGTAACGAAATTACAGGAATTGGAGAATATTTATACATTATATCTGACACCTGAATGACACAATTTATATTTTACGTAAAAATCCGCAATAAAACCTGACTCGATTACAACCAACGCTACTTACCACGATCATTTTGCACTCGAAATTAATTTTATTCTATAAACGTAAACACAATTTGCAAAACGCTGAATATAACCTAAAAAATCGTTTGATTTGTTCAAAAGTGAGTATGATCTACAAAAGGATAGATCTGAAGTCCGGTAAAAGTGAATAGGTTTAACAAAAGGATTAATTTCGAGTGCATCTACAGAAGGATTGAAACAGATTAAATTTACAAAAGGATTAAATTGGAGTAGGAGAGGTTGAATATGACCAACAGAAGGATTAAATTGAAGTATGAAAAGATGAATACGATATACAAAAGGGATTAATTTCGAGCGAAAATTATAAGGATAAGCGATTTAGAAAATAATTAAAAAACAGTTTTATCGTTACCGATTACATATTTCAATCGAAGAAATAATTGTTACCGACGCGGGCGAAGAAAATCATTTCGATTCCTGTGTTATTAGCAACGTAGTGGCACAAGATGCTTGTCTGCCAACATTTCTCACGGATCTCGCAACAGTGCCAACGGGCGCATATTTTTCGAAGCAGCTTGTACAACGAAAGGATCGCCATAATGAACACGGACTAATTCGTAACACAAATGATAATTTCTTAACTGATCACAGTTCCGCCTGACTTTCGAAACTCGCAAATCCTTGTGCTTCGTTTAATTAAAATCTCGCCGCGCACGACCGCGTCCAAAATGGAACGCCGGGGCTTAATCAGCTTGAATCTATTTTGCCTAGAAACTCGTAGCACAATGGGATTAATCTGGATGGCAAAAGGTAACTGGAAGTATGTCATGAAAATGTTCGAGGGTTTTCGCTTATCAAACTAACGTTACAATCTCCGGTTGTCCGATGGCGCGGAATAGTTTATTTCATCCACGTTCGATTCAAAAGGGACTGCGCTGCGCGAGTGCAAATGCGACGGGTCGAGGTAACCGACGCGGAAGTTTAATTACGCCAGCCTCGAAATCTCGTTTTTTTCTGCGAGCCGAACTTTTCGTTCCCATAACCCTTTTCAGCGAGCCTTTCTTTGCCGATCTTCGTAGATGAATTAGGCTAACGACGCAACGACGAACGCAAACATTTGAGAAGTAATAAAGCTTCGGGCAGCCTGCACGGAAATCAGCGTCATTAACCCTTTGCACTCGAAGCCATTTTCACTGCGAATGTGAAATAACATTCTCGACTCATGGTATTTCTATTCTATGAAATAAAGTGCGCTTTTATGCGTATGAAATTGATTTTTGCGACTCGCAGCAATAGTTTCGCTACTCAACAATTTTTCAAATCTAAACCTTGTTGTTATAAAAATTATTTTGGAACGTAGTAGAATAGTTTCAGTGGTGCC
>NC_135774.1:21133023-21138596 GCF_028453695.1 Augochlora pura | reverse complement strand
ATAAAAATTACCTGTCTTTGGTTGAAACTCGTGAAAAGCTTACAAGAAAAAGCGAAGAAGCGAGTTTCTTTACATTTTCTAATTCCAAGCGATATTATTATTGAAATTAAAATTTAAATGTATTATTATTAGAATTAAAAACAATGTACTTAGTTCTTCTCATATTTAGAAAAAATTTAAGTCGTTTAGAACAGTTTTAAAAAAGTTATACCATTTTAAAAGGCGCGTGGATCGTCTCATCACTAAATCATTGTTTTGTTTTCATTTTATAGTATTATGCGTTTCGTTTTCAAACAAATAAAGTGTTCTATTCTATTGGTAAAATCAGTGTTTTATTTTATTGGTAAAATCAGTTTTCTATTGTTTTACGATGAAATGATATTTTTAGAAAAATAATTATAATTATTATATTATAGTTATTATATAAAAAATATTTTTACAAATATATGTTATAGCTTGTTGATTATTATATTAACTACAGCCCACAAAGATTAGACTTTTTTTTAGTGATTTTATGTAATTATGAGGTGCAGTGTAATTACCAGGAATGATAATTTTAGTGGTAAAATTATCCTTAATAATGGTAATATGTTCTTTTCAATGTGTGTTCCATTTATGTTAATTCTTTCTTACAAGAGAAATAAATGGACTGCAAGTAGAAAGAAAGTGTGCGTGAGAGAGAGAGAGAGAGAGAGAGAGAGAGAGAACGAGAAACAGAAATAAGCAGCAAGTGTAAGAGAGAGCGATTAAGACAAGAGGATCCAATAAATAGCAAGAGCAAAATAAAGTGTGCAGGAGAGAAGCAAAAAGAGACAGAGAGAGAGGGAGAGAGAGAGAGAGAGAGAGAGTAAAAGGAGAAAAAGAAAGAGAGAAACTGAAGGTGTAGAGGAAAGAAAAATGAGAAAAGAGAAACAGAGTGATTGAGTCAGGAGGAAGAGAAAAGAGAGCGACAAAGAGAAAAAAAGATAGAGAGAGAGAGAAATACAGAAGCAGAAATAGAATGAGAAAGAAAGGGAAAGAGAAATACAGAAACAGAAATGGAGTGAGCGACAGTAGAAGAAAAAGATAAAGAGAAAAGCAAAGAGAGCGATAAAAAGAGAAGTATAGAGCATGCGAAAAAGTTCGAGAGAGAGAGAGAGAGAGAGAAGTCAAGGAAAGGGGAAAAGAAGGTGGAACGTGTGGATGGATGTAGTTTACGGCTCGAAACAACCTGTCCCTTCAGAACGTTAAACTCGCGCATACGTGGTACGGTGTTTTATATGCGTAATACCGCGTTATACGGTCAGATATCCGCGCGGCGTCGCGTCGCGTCGCGGCCACGAAAGATGACTGTGTCCCCCTAGACGGCGAACCTCTCGCCGGGAAAAACGAGGTGCGCGTTAAAAGGATGAGGGACAGACGTACGTCGTAACTGTTTAGATAAGAAGGGTTAATAGGCGTCGAACGTCGTGGAATCGGCGAAAGGGTCGGGGGGAGGGGGAGGAGGGGTGGATACGCTCCGAGTGCCCGAGGGGCATTACGCGGGACCGATACGCCGATCCTGCCACGGATATTGCCCGTCGGGAAACAGGTTGGACTTAGTAACAGGTATGCCGGGGGTCTCCTTGCTATACAGGGTGATTCTAGAAATAGGACGAGTCGAGTTTTTTTGACTGCGGGGAGAGGCGTGCTCGCGGTGAGCTCGATACACACAGCGGCTGCACACTTTCTACCCGAGTCCGGATCGACTGCCTACTGCCTATGAATCGTGTTTTACACGGTTTCCATTTGGCGAATTGCTTTGGAAAAATATTCTGCTCGGTTGACGCTTCTTCGATCGACGCGGCGAGTACAACGTAACTTTCGAATCGCGCTTCGAAATTAATTTCGATCGCGGTTGTTCGCGCGAAGTTTCACCGGATTAGAAGAAATTGTTTTAATCAATTTTGTATTGTTGAGAGGAAATGTTTTTTTACTATCTGTGGTTCCTTTAAACGTTGCGATAAACAATGTATATGATGCTACTGTACCATATTTTTTGTATAAAGTTATTTGTACAGAGTTATTTGACAATTTCATTAAGCCTTTCTTGCTTAAAAACTAAAGTCGACGTTATACGATGTAAAGGCATGATATTTTTTAATACGAGATTGTTTATGTAGAATTTCATGATAACAATTGTGAACGAACGGAAACCAAACTGAATCGCGATCGCAATGTTCGGAACTTCCAAAATATTGCGTTTTTTTTTTTCATATAACTGTTTTATACTTTAATTCCTCCTATAAAAAAACGGAAACGGACGCGAAACGACGGTAGATGAACGCGAATCAAATTGAAACAGCATTTAATGATTAAAAACTTTGCAGGTTTCAATCGAGCCGACGCAAACAACTCGGTAATCATATTTTATACTCGTCGACTAGTTTAATGAAAATTTTTCACCATTCACGGATTCGCCGGTATTCTAACAGCGCTAGCATATTATGTGAAACATGCTAAAATTATCTATCGCATTAATCAATTGATTCTAATTTTTGTAAATGATTGTGATATATTGGAACAATTATTTGGATCCTATCGGAACGATCTATCACACTGATTATCTAACTTCAGTTGTCGCAGTAACATCGGAGAAAGTTTACGGTTACATAGTCGAGCGATTAAACAGTAGTTTTTACGTTACGCTATTAGCTGTGTTATTGTTCATTTTTTTTTTTTTTGAAACGAGACGAAACATTCTTCGCGTTTTATCGCAAGTTTCGGGAGGGGCCGAGATTAAACAATTAGAACGAATAAAGCGATTCCGCGGGGCTTTTTATTATCTGTAGGCGTTGTTTTTACAACAGTAGTTTATAACCACGTTTTATAGTGCAGACAGAATATCCCGCGGCCGAGTTTGTTTTTACTTCTATGGTGGTTTACGCGTTTCCCTCGCATCCCTGTATTTTTATGTTTACTCTACGATTGCACGGATCTCGTAGAATCCTGGATATATACGTTCGTTACGGGCAGATATTTTATAATGAACCAACAGCGACACACCGTTCATTAACGACACGAGTTTTATGATAAAATAACGTCGTATCAATTGCTCGACGATTCCCGTTTAATTTGTTATTCGCTCTTGCCGATGATCCGGGTGTTTGTAACGCGTGCGATAAATAAGGGACGCTAAAAAAGAATAGTAAACAATTAAGGCTCAATAACGATTGTTTGCGATCAATTTTTCACGAAAGAATATTCGATTTTTTGTTGACTATAGAACAAATCTTTTTGTGACTATATATACTATATAAAAGAAATATCAAGATTCATTATTTGCTGCAAAATAAAATATAGGTTACTACTAAAAAAAAAATAGTGATGACCTTTACATGTCCTCTACGCATCCATCTTTATATAAAAGAATATGTTAATTATATCATAATCATAATAATATGCTAATTATAAATTAAATAACGTTTAATAGCGTTATCATAATGTCAAATAACGTTATCATAATGTCAAATAACGTTGAATAATGTCAAATAACGTTGAATAATGTTAAATAACGTCAAAAAATATTCAAGATATGTTAATTATATTTATCGAATTCCAAGCTTCATTTTACCCTTGAAATATTAATGAAAAGAGGGTAGAATTTGATTTTTACATCAAAGACGTGATTAATTTACGTATTTAATTTGTATGGTGTAGATCGGAAAACTGAATTTGTTAATAATCAAGGAAGAAATCAAAGTTCTGCAGTAACATAAGAAATTATGATTTATATGAGTCGCCATCAAGCTTGAGCTTAAAATAACAACAAAAATGAAATAAAATATGAAATTAAATAATTTGATAAAGCTACCGTGAAATAGCAATAAATCTGACATCGATATCATAATAAAATAGAGAGGGTGTCGTCACGCGAATCGAACTGATATTTGCTGTGCCACCCGGTATCGCAAGACGACGCAACAATCTATCGGGGGAAGTTTCGCAGCTGAGTTAAAAATTCGCAAGAAATTCCACGCTCGTGAAAGAAGGGAACACGACCAAACTGTATTTAACCGCGACAGTTGTTCATATTGTAATCATGAACTTAGCATACCTCCAATAAAGTTAAGACATTGTTGCGTAACCATTTTGCCCGGGGCTACTGTTTGCCGAGAATATTTATAGTCCCGCGGAGAAAGAATCTAGCCGGCGGAAGTAGGAAGGCAACCCTGCGCGGACACGGGAACTTCGGAAAAACTTCGGAAAGTCTTCGGTGAAAAAGCCTTCGAGGGAAAAGGAATGTTTAATGTATCGAAAGATCCGAGCGAGTTGTCCCGCGGCCCGGCGACCAGACACAGGAAAGAAAATTGGAACGCGCCAGCAAAAAAAAAAGAAAGAGTAGACAAAGGTTCCGATCGTCTGTCCATTGCGAACGTTTTCCACTCGAGTTCCTCCCGGTGTCTCATTTCACCATGCGTCGTAGGTGTCTCGTGACGAAAGCCATCCGACCCCCGTCTCTCTGTTTCCAACCCCAATCACCGATCTCGCATTCGACGTTTCATTTTATCCGGTGTATCTCTCCGATGCCGATCGCGAGAGGCGGAGGGGATAAAAAAAAAAGACAAGAACGCATAACGGTATCGAACCTAAAACCCGGCCGGATCGAAGCGGCCCGCGTGCATTTTTTAACCGGCGGAACGAACAAGAAAACGAAGTTAAACGAAACGGGCGCGCGCGCGCGCGTACGCGATTTATAGCGCGTCGCGGCCCATCGTGCGCGGCCGCGAGAGAAATTAAATCGTTAAAGAAATGTTCCGCAACGGGGAACGACGCGACGACGCCCTCTGCCCTTTATGCTAACGAGTCCAATCTCGTTGACAAGGCAACAATGCCCATCGAATAATGCATTATGTCCGCCGTTGCATTAGGATTACCGGATACGGAGCGCGAGGACAGGAAGAACAGAATCGGATAAACTCCGGGATTCGTATTTCCATTTCGTCGAAACCTGTAACGAAACGGCGAAAGAAAAGGGGAGGTGAGAGGGGAGGGGAGGGGGGAGAACGGAACGACTTCGTTACTTCCGAGGAAAGCACCGATGACCTGATGCGCGGGAACAGCTTCGAATAAATTCCGGATAAGGTCGGTCTATCGCTCGGACACGGAACGTTTCGGCTCCGGAAAATATTCCGGCGAGTCGTTAACCCTTCCAGTGCCCGACGACGATGTATCGTTATCGGCTGCGCTTCAGATACATTTTTGTAACACTTTTAATAGATCTGCCGCCTATTTTTTAAACAACCCAAGTTCGCTTTTATTGCAATTGAGATATTCAAGATATTTATTATTTATATTTATACTTTATATTTATATTTATACTTTTATTTATTATTTATATTTATACATCTAAAAAACTCAAGCTTGAAATTTCTATTAAAATCAACGCTCTTCAATGTTAAAGATATTGAAATTAAGATTGTTACATTAAATTTTAAAACAAAGTTGAAACAATGCTTATGCTCGTAGTGTCTTATCTTCTATTTTCTGTCTCGCATTTTGTATTTTATATTTCGCGTTTTGTATTTCGCGTTTTGTATTTCACATTTTGCATT
>NC_135774.1:21129191-21132923 GCF_028453695.1 Augochlora pura | reverse complement strand
GCATAACAATATGACTTGTAAATTTAAATATTACAGCATTCATATTAGTTTGCATCGGAATAAAAACAAATGCTACAGCATTCGCGTCCGCGTGTTGATGACTTGATATAACAATTTAAAACAATTATTTTTGGAATCTCTTCAGTTCCCGAGTTTAGGTTCGATCCAGCGGCTGCACAATTCGACAACTCCGTTGAACGGCGCCGGAGAATCTCGTTACATCGAATGTTTCGCGAATGGAACAAGTCCCCCTTGAATAAAACACCGTAGCCGCGAAGACTGTTACCGGAAAAATCGGTGTCGGCGAACGTGTCGACAACCAGTGACCCGTTCAATCGACTATGAAACAACGCGCGATTCAAACGTTCGCAGCAAAGCCGGCCGGCCCGGTGACGGAGTCAACAGAGCCGGCAGTTTAGAAACAATGTTCTGTAAACAGCGAGTTGTCCGCAAAAAGGTGGAGTTGCAGGCATCGTGGCCGTCGGCGCGAGAACGCGGAAACGGGCGGCATCGTCCTTTTTTCTTCACGCGCTCTCCCCTGTGCGCTCCTCTCTCTGTGTACGTGTGCATCTCTATGTTTATGTGTTCATCTCTGTGTACACGCGTGCATCACTATACGTACGTGTGCATCTCGCTCGCTCCCTTTTTTCCCTGCCATCCTTTCTGTCTTTCTGCTGGCTTTGCAGTCGCGACGGATGCGCGCGGGGTGCATTCGCATCCAGGCAAATGCAATTTAATATTACCGCCGCCTGGCACACGTACACGTGGAACACCGAGGCCGGTTTTGCATACCGCCGACTCGTCCGCATTCATTTACACTAATGCACCACAATTTGCGTTGCATTTGTCGCGGTGCGCAACGTAACGCGGTACGACGAATGTGCGGTCTGTCTTTTATCCCCGTTGAGTCGCGTGCTGTCGCGCCAACCTCTTCTCCGGTCCGCACCGGTCCGCCCCGCGACGCGCGCCAGACTAGACGACGGAGGATCATGTTCGGTTCTACACTTACAAGTTTCGCGTCGATTTCAATAATCGAGTTTCGTTTCACGCGTTTCGGTTACCGGTACCCCCGAAGTTTCCGTTCACCCTTCTGCGAACAACCGGGTGTGCCCGGTTAACTATTTTTAGGGTCCTGTAATTTTAATACTTTGACAGCCATGCCGAAAGTCTGAAAGTTTCGTAAAATCGACGTGTTTTATTAAATTAAGAATTGTGAAGTATTAATAAATTTTAATTAAATTGAGAAATTTTAGTGCATTAGCGTAGAGATTTATTTCGGACAGTTAAATTGTAGATAATTCTGTCACCCGGTAGTGTTAATAGCGCAATTATGATGCGCTTTTTTAATTATTGCAGTTGCAATTATTACGTTTAATTTTATTATTGTATTTTTATTATATTACAGAAAGAATATAATATAAAAATCGTATACTTTTCGAACTCTTTGATATCTTCAAATTTTCGTATCTCTGAAACTTTCGATGAGATTATCTTGTATTTCTAAATTATCTGACATTATCTGAAGCTATCGACAATGTCTTGCTTTCATTTTTCCAATCACGATTGCCTTCCGTTTCTCCAACTGCTCCCGAAACATTCGACACAATCTAGCTAGAGGTTCGTAGCTACTTGTAATATACTTGATTCCGCGTGGATGCGACACGACGAATGCGCGCGTACCGCGGCACTAATACAAGCGAAGACCGCGGAGCCGAGCGCAAGCCAGAAACGAGCCGGAAATTGCCATAGCGGCGGAAGAATCTGTCGAATCGAGGACGCTTGTTTTCCAGTCTACACCGTTCAACCGATCCACACGGTTCACCATGTCGAATGCTCAATCCGATCCATCCGGTCCGACCGCACCAGTCGAAGGGATGCAATTGGTCGCATGAAAATGCGTCGCGTCGCTCTGTCCCTATCCTGTATTCGGTACTCTTCTTTTTTTTTTTTTAAACGCTGACCGCGTGACGGTTGCGCGGTAATTGGAGGGTTTAGGGGATGAAGGTTTACGTGATCTCGGCGGATTGAGTTATTGCGATAACTTAATCGAAGGCAAGCGCTCAATGCTCCTGTCACGGGTCCCTTTCGTTTCGCCCCGCCTTTGTGGACCGCATTGGAAAGTAATGCGGTTTTGCGAATCCTGTAATCGTCTGTCGCGATTGAAACCATTGTTCCCCACTTTTTAACATTGTAATTAGCGGACGGTGCAAAATTATTTGTCTCCGATTTTTTCTTTTATAATTGTAGAAATTATAGAATTGTAAAATATTTCTCAGAGAAATCTTATTTCTTTTTTATTCAAGGTTATGTTAACTTTTTTTATTTAAGGGATGCATGTAATTGCAAGGGTGAACTGTGCATGTCACGTTTTTCGCCTAAAGTTCCAAGCACTAGACTGTGAATTTCTTATAATTATTATAATTTTAATCTTTCTTCAAGTATTTTGACAAAATTTTCAAACGCTGTCGTACTCATTTTAACTCGTTTAAATGATTAACCCTTTTAATGCCGGACGAAAAAGAGGTGCCTATGCGAGAATAACCGGCCGAATTTCACAGTTTTACTAGGGTTTGGGAAAATAATCATAAAAACCAAACGGGAAACAATATTTACATGATTCAAAAAGCAGTATACTAAGGATGAAACAGAGAACAAAACAATGACACTAGTTTTTCTTTACTCGTTTAAAATTATATAAATAACAAAGGTAAAAGTCTCCATAAGAAAAAGTAAACGTTGAGTTCTCTCTTTCAAAACGTATTTGCGCATACAAGAAGCCATCTTTTCATCATAATTCTATATAGACCAATTGTTATGAAGTATATATTTTGCATTTATGTAACATCTAAATATATTTTGCTATTATGTAACAAGATAAACAATATTACATAACAAAAATAAAAGAAGAGATCGATTGCATAGTGCGGGCGATAAACGGATTTTATCTGCTGCAAGACAAGCAATTGGTATAGGTACTACTACATTGCTGAAACAAAATTTTACTAGCACAAATATTGCTATTTGGTTATCTAGCTATTGCAAATATGTAACATTTAATTTTTAGTCCATCTGTCCATCTTATCGCTCCAGCGTAAACAGGGTCCCAGCACACTCCGGTATAGAATGTGTAAAATGTCAGACCCAAATCGGTTTACAAATTCTTTGTCAACGAAATTTGATTATTTACAATCAAATTAGATCATTTATAAATTTATTAACAGATAAAGTTGTCTCGCAATGCGAAGAATAAGACGTTATTACACGCACGACGATATATCGTCGTTGGCACTTCTGGCAAGTGTACCAAACGACGATATATCGTCGTCCGGCACTAAAAGGGTTAAGGAGAAAGATCAATGTATACGTAGCCCCGAGAAGCTCCAAATAAGCTCTGGCAATTTCTGTAATTTTATTAACTTAATTGTATAATACTAGCGCGTTTCGCATTACAATCTCTTTACCGAGACCATCGAATTTGTTTCTATGATTACATTTGATTAACCCTTTGGCTACGGCAGACTTTGGCATAGCCGTAGTTTTTCGTAATATTATGTTTTTGAATATTAAAATATTCAATATAATGAATTCTATTACATTAAACCGATATTACTTGAAGTGAACAATAATTTTAAGCTTTTCTTACAATATATAACATAAATATTACACGATATATAATTAATCAAAATTAATAATAACTGGGGGCGAAATTTGATCTTGACGCCTATTGGCGCC
>NC_135774.1:21040358-21129091 GCF_028453695.1 Augochlora pura | reverse complement strand
TGTCAACGAAATTTGATTATTTACAATCAAATTAGATCATTTACAATCAAATTAGATCATTTATAAATTTATTAACAGATAAAGTTGTCTCGCAATGCGAAGAATAAGACGTTATTACACGCACGACGATATATCGTCGTTGGCACTTCTGGCAAGTGTACCAAACGACGATATATCGTCGTCCGGCACTAAAAGGGTTAAGGAGAAAGATCAATGTATACGTAGCCCCGAGAAGCTCCAAATAAGCTCTGGCAATTTCTGTAATTTTATTAACTTAATTGTATAATACTAGCGCGTTTCGCATTACAATCTCTTTACCGAGACCATCGAATTTGTTTCTATGATTACATTTGATTAACCCTTTGGCTACGGCAGACTTTGGCATAGCCGTAGTTTTTCGTAATATTATGTTTTTGAATATTAAAATATTCAATATAATGAATTCTATTACATTAAACCGATATTACTTGAAGTGAACAATAATTTTAAGCTTTTCTTACAATATATAACATAAATATTGCACGATATATAATTAATCAAATTTAATAATAACTGGGGGCGAAATTTGATCTTGACGCCTATTGGCGCCTACAGTATCGGGAAGCCACATGTTTCGGACGCCAATAGGCGCCGACAGTAGTCAAAGGGTTAATCTGTAAATATTCTACAGTTTAGTTAATATATAATTATTTTTCGAAATAATATCGCGAAGCGTTCTTTTCCTAGCAACCGCATATATAGTAAGAGAATTCGTTCGAAGTTCGAGCAAATATAATATTGCCATTGTTGTAAAATAACACGTGTATGTTAGTTGCATACCTGGTGCTATTCGTTTAAATGCAAATCGTCCCGTCGCATCGAAATACGTGGTATTCTCCCCGACAACAGGGTGTATGACACGGCCGTGATGAAGAGGCTATTTCTGAGATCGGGACTAATTTTACATTTGGCAACTATTCGATGTCCAACTTTCCGTTTTCGTCTTTCTCAAAAGCCGCGTCGCGATGTAAACGCGACGCTTACGTGGTGTCTGCTAAAAATTGTAGCAACGTTCCAGACTACTGACGGTCGACCCAGAAGGAACTCGTGACAGTGTCAAGGGCTTCGAAGATTCCGCCTCTATTAACCCTTTGCATTCGAATCTGAGGCAACACTAAAATTTTTCTACCGCGCTCCAAAATCATTTTTATAGCAACAAAGTTTAGATTTAAAAAATTGTTGGCAATAAAACTGTTGCTACGCGTCACAAGAATGAATTTAATATACAGGGTGTCCTAGTTTTCGAGGTTCAAATGACTGATCACCACTGACAATGTTTGAACCTTAAAAACTGGGACACCCTGTATATAAAATACACCTTGTCACGTAAAATGGAACTACTAAAACTTAGAAAAATTATTTTAGATTTCCAGTTAAAATGGCTTCGAGTGCAAAGTGTTACAAAGTGTTGCTTCTACCTTTTTCGAAGGTAGACGCGATTAGGTCGTACAAAATGGCGTCAGCGTTGGTTGGAAAACTGCGTCTTTTCGCATGTTATAAGACACGCGTCTTTTATCATCTTATTCTTATTATTCATCTGAAGTCGGAGCAAAAGTCATTCGCACTTTCATTCCAACGCTCAGAAACAGTCGGATAAAGTCATCCGGAAATAGTCCATCGCTTCGAACAACTGTTCTTCGTCGGTCGAGAAACGTAATTGCAACGGTCCTTGTCCGTCGTACGCGCATCCCCACTGATCCGCCATTGATCCGATCGCCCAAAATTAGTTCGTCGGGCAATATTTCAGCGACGCGGCAATCGAAACGCGTCCTCGATCGGTTCGATTCGGGCCTTACAACCATGGGATTGGTTTACAAAAGCCATTCTATGCGTGGCGGCGCCAATTCACAAATGCTTTGTTAATTGTTATCGGATGATAATGCTGACACAATGCTGTTAGCGCGTGCAAATCGACAACAGCCATTGACATTTTGCTCTGCAATATTAATAACGGGATTGTCGTCCGTCACAAAAGATCAAAATCGCGTCGCGTGATTTGATAAAACGAAGCAACGAAAAATAAAACAGCATCGATTATAGAGACGTATGCGATTGTAGCATGCATAATTTTTAAGGGAGCTTTTTAAGTAGAGGATTATAAAAATTTCATTTTAAATTCGTGACACGTTTGCCTTTTGAGCTATTGAATTATATTGCAAAATAAGCGATCGTTGTTGTTTTGAATCGGTGCTTTCGGGGTATTTGCCATACCATTGTTGTTCCCACCGCGCCGACAATGCGGGGGGAGGAATGTGGGGAAAAAATGAGCCGGAAAATAAAACAAGCGACGGCCAATAAAATAATTGGTATACTAAAATCGTAACCGCTTCCCTCTATATCGCGTTGCCGGGCTCGATTGATACGAATATAAACGGGAAATATCGTACCGATTAAAAACGCGCGAACTTTAACCTCTTCGATGAAACGCATCGATTAATTTCAGATATAAAACATTTATCCGACTATGACCTTACACGATTATATGCATTACGTCGGCCCATAAATAACTTTCGATGCAGTTAGGTAGAATCTATTGTTCGTGTCTACCCACTATGTGTCACCGAGACAAACGAGCTTTTTGCCTCCACTGTATAGAGATAAGGGTTTACAATAAATAAAACACGAAAAAAAGGAGCAAAGGAACATATATAAAAATGAAACAAAATAAATGTCTGATAAAGAAACGGTAGTTATTTACGATGAATGAGATACGTGTGACGTAAATAACGTCATAAAGAATCCATAAAACTATGAAACTAACATAAAAATGTAGATATTTGTTCCACTGTATTTTCTCACTTTTGGTCCGCGCGCAATTATTGAACGATAATATTTTTTTTACGACGAAGGCACGCTGACGATACAATTGAAAATATCTTCGCAATGATAATTATTTTTATTTTTATTTTAAAGATCATAAAAACGACGTCCAATTGTTAACACGTTCGTTCCGGCGATGATACGTTCGCCAAACATTCTCAAAATTTTCCTTTTCTTCTCGTTTGATTTCGAGGCGCGGCGCGCCACCTAAATGCTCAACTTTGAGAAACTAATTTCTTTCAGCAGCGAACCCCAATATTTGCTACTGCAAGGAAGTTGTAGAAATACGGTATCACTAACATGGCTTGCGCGGTGTCGAACTGTAGTTCGTAACCGGTTGAAGCAACACGCGGAACAAAGTTCAGTTTCTTCGGCGACACGTACACTTTAAACATTGCGTTAAAGGTTTAATTACGGAAGTTATAATTGGCATTTTGTATTAAATGGCGAGAAAAGTTCGATTGCCTTGTAATTATTGTCAATATAGTTCGGTACGTTCTCGACCCAGTCGCGTTGCACGCTTTTTAAAATCGCTTGAAAGATGGAATCGATGTTAACACTAGATTTACGGAATCCGTCAAAATGACGGGTCACTGATTTGTTAACGTACTATTATTCAGATTTTAAAGATAAATTTATTGCTTATTTATCGATTATATTTACTATAATTATTTATATTTATTTATTTATCGATTACGTTAACGATTAGAATAAATCGTTACTTTTATAAACAAATATAAAACGGCTGCTTCTATTACTCCGTAAACCTAGTGTTAAATCAATTTTTCCTTTTATTTGTCTCGCTCCTCTTACGAAATTTAATGGTAAGTTCCAAGAATGCGAAATGTTGCCTAGATGTTAATATTCTCGATTAAATGATATATTCTTTCATAAAATATATATTTTATTCAGTCTATTAAATGCAACGCGTTTTCTTATACAATGTGAACGGAATATCGTGAAAGAATACGCTACGTGTTACAGTTTTAAATAACATCCTCGATATTAAGTGAAATACATATTACAAGAATTTCTTTCTTCACGCTACAGTTTAATGGAAACCTTCGGTTGCTCGCACAGTTTGCCCTGCAGCCGCTCCGGTCGGAAGATCGCCGCGCGATAGCTGGTTTTCCCACTCCTCATTTCCGATTCACGCGAAATAGATTTCGCTCGGGATCGCGGCTTTCAAACAGAGACATCCAATTACAAGGGAATCGGCGAGGAAACAAACATTTCGCATTGGCGACCGAGAAAAAGGGTGAACGCCCAGCCCCGCGGAGCGCGGCGGGATTAAGAGATAATGGTCGGTTTACACTTAAGCTCGGTCACACCGTATAATAAACTCGAATCCGAGCAAGCTGTTCGCGATCGATATCGCGGGGTAGTCTCATTAATTGAAGGAATAACTGTGGGCGCGCACACCCTTAAAGCGGACGTAACGTGGATTCCGGGGTCGGCGGGGATTCACGGTCACGGCGAGTCGCGTCTCGTTCGCGTAAATTGGTGAAGTTCGAAGGTGTAACACCGGGCGGACCGTGTGAAACACGAGTTCAAAAATCATTTAATCGCACGGTCACGAAATAGCACGGACAGGGCCTCGATTAACGAGCTCCCGGTGTATTAATTAACCGTGGGCGCGGGAGCTTCCTTGCTTACGTCTAATTTGCTGGCCGCCGTTTCCTCCCATTGTGGATATTACACACGTGTGCGGCGTGCTGGCTGCGACGAGTGGCGCGGCGCGCGGCGTGCGCCGGGGTCGCGAGAAACGAGAGAAGAGAGGTGCAATGCTCCCGCGGTCCGCGTTTCTCTCTTCCGGTCGTGGGCCACCGGTTGTCGCTCGTCGCGTTAAATCATATCTTGCCGGCGCGGCGCGGCGCGGCGCAGCGCGGCCCGCTAGCGATGCAGCAGGTTGCCTTCGCCGCCGCGGCGAACGCCGCTGAAATTTTGAGTTCTATTAGACGATTCCTAGGCGGATCTTGTACCACGAAATTGTCGCCATAAAAAGACTCTAACGGACCTGTTTTTTCCAAACCGCCTCTTTCTTTTATCCGCCTGTCTCGCTGCTCTGTGAAACGCATCCTCTTTTGCTTAATGAATTCCGCGGCTCTCTCGTTGCTGCACGCGTTATATTTTTATTATGCCGCCGAAGTAATTACTGGTGGTCTCGTATTGTGAATTTCGTTTTGATGCAGATGTGGCGATGCGCGCGGTTCAACGATAGAAATATCTGTGGCGCGGTTGAACGAAGCTCTTGTGAAATCGTTGCAGTGAATTTTCATCAATTGTCGCTCAGCTTGTAAACAAAAATGGTGGCTCGTTTTTATGAAAACTTTTGATTAAAATTCTTATATTTTTCATTAGAGTTTGTCGTAAAGTTAAAGTCTCCGGAGGAGCGCGCATACTTAATTGTGCTTTGCTGTGTAATTGAAGACGTCTAATGTTCGAGTGTCGGAAGGAACAATTATTACAGGATAACTGCGAGTTTACGATTAGTTTTACGTTGCTGTACAAGCGGGATATCATTTTGATAGAATATAAAATTCACAAAATACAATATAAAATGAAAGAGTATCAAATATTTTTAAGATTTTATATTAAACGGTAATCACATGTTGCGACGTAAGGGGGGGGAAAAAGCGTCGCCTACGCGTGCACTTTTCAATAACGAAAGAATTCCATCCGCCATTAGAATTTTAATAGCACGTTATAAATCTTGCCAATGAGAAGTCATAAAAAGTTTATTCCTCATTTCAATTCAGCCGCGCTGAAACGTCGACGATAACCTATCAGAAATGCTGATCGCGTCTCGAAAGCAATTAGTTGTACATCTTAAAAACGGACGACTGGTCGTTAAAATATATTTCAAAATTTCCAGCAGTTCAATTTTCTAATTATATTTCTATTAACGCAAATTGATCGGGTGCCTGTATTATTTATAACGCATGCCCAAGGGCTTGTTTGCGTTTCATCCAACTTGTTTGAAAATCTTTCACATGTTATCGACTCATTTTCATACATGCTCGTTCTCTTTCAAGCACTATGTACAAGGTGAAGACACCTGTACAAATAAACAATTATTTCAATCAGAATTTAAATGGAGTAACGTTTGAAAAAACAGTCGCAGTCCTCGCGATCTGCTGAAACAGGTATTTCTGGTTCGACGTGCGCGCACGTCAGATTTCATCGTTTTATCAGAAAATTCTGAGCTCACCCCATATTTTAATGACGAGAGGCGAACCGCCGCTGCGGCGAGAAGGATCGCGTCGATGGTGAATCATGCCTGAAAAACTCTAATTACGATGTTAATAATCATCCTTTCGCCAACGTTCGTGGCTCCTCTAGTGCGTGGAATAACCGATATTCCAGACGGTTCGGAATTACAACTCTTTTGCTGGTCCTATTTCAACCGAGAGCGATGTTTTGTTGCATACAGTCGCGACGGAAAGTACGGGCGAGATCTTTCCAATCTTAACGACTTTTTTCAAAATCTATCCGAACTTGTAGAATTTGTTCGCGACGTTAGGCCGATTAGTTTCACAGAGAATAAGTATGCAAAGATTAGATTGCAATTGCAACGATAACAAAAATTGGAAAACAGCGTTCTTCGATATTTATAACCGAGCCTGTAACAACAATTTTTAAAATAACGTTTGCAAATCTCGGCGATTTATACAGGCACGCGATCGAAATCGATGAAACGTTAAACATTGATTTTTAATTTTTTTTCCATCGTGTCAATAAATTGCAATCGAAACGATGTCGAAATACTTTTCGACGCGAGTGTATCTGGAGTAACGTTGCATACCTAAGTTTGAATTTCTGTCTGCCTAACGAATGATATCTACAAATCTACCACGGTTATCGCGTTACGTTTCCTTCTAGACAAATATCTCTAATTAATTTTTCAATTATTTGCCTTGCTTCGAATTACGCGAACCAATAGCCGCAGTCCGCGGTGTATGCAAAGGTTAATCGTGTTATCCGTTCGAATTCGAAGCTATCAAAATATTTCTCCGAAATGTAAAATTGCCCGGTAGAGTGTAACCCCCCCCCCCCCCCCATAGATCCTATGTAATTTGAGAACTGTAGATTATTTGCACATCAAATGGAAACTAAATGTATGCGATTAATATTTCAATGTTCTATAATAGGCTGACGTGTTCGTAGGTCGGCGTCGGCGGTTCCCAGCGGGATAACATCGTAAAAGAATTATAGCTAGATATTAAACGTTCGCAAATATAATAAAAGCCGCACGATCGTGGCACGGGTATGCCCGAGCGTATTCCAATTCGATTCTCTCGGCGCAAGAATTTCCGTTGCTCCCGCGCGCGTACACACACACACACACACATCGTTTACCGTCACTTTCGCGAGCGGCAGAAATTCCGCTCGGATTTCAGGCCGGATCGGCGGACAAAATTCTTTCCACGATCGATCGATCTCTTCGGTTGGTCAGAAAGTTACAGAGGTTTTCGCAACGTTTCCTTGAAGTTCGCCGTTCCGAAATGCAACCGATTTCAGTCCAATTGTCCGAAGCGGACGGGTGGTTGAAAAGCCCGTTCCAAATTAGGGACGAGGAATATGAAACGCGAATCTGTACCGTTCCATGAATCGGGACAATGTGAAGTGTACAAAAYTGAAGGGTACAATATATTCGCRCTACGTTCGTGCTTAAATATAAATATTTTTGTTACAGCTRATTGTTAGATAACAGTATTCGCGCGAGATAATTTATAAAGAAGAATGTTCAAGAATATGGGTAGATTTTTTATATTTATTTTYATATGCTCTATTTATTTCTTATTGMWTTGTCYGTGTTACTGTTTCAAATTAGGGACATAATCCAGCGATGTTTCAGATTAGGTACATTTATCTCACTTTCTCGATCCTTGACACATTGTTACGCATTAAATTCTAAATAATGTKWATTTTTTTAAATTATTATACTAACTTCAATGCAATTGATTCAACCATTAGATCGGCTAYCTGTTTTTGCAATTCATTATAATTTTTACYAACCGCGAGCTTCCTAAGAGACAGAATTTTGAATTAGAAAAWTAATTATAAAACGACGTAAGAGATATGAAATGTTCGYACGCAACARCGGCGAAAGTATAAGCGGAAATCCAAATGTAAAGTAAGACATTGCTCGATAAAAACTGCGGGAACTTCGCAGCGAACTCAATATCCGAGATCCGAATATCCGATTCCGCGGCAAGCRGCCTCGACAAGACGTTAAACGACTCCATAACGCTCCCGTGCCCGTCGAGCGTCTTTACGTTCAATTTCGTTCGATTTCCCCCCCGATCCGAAAAACTTGGCCGCGCGTTAATTCGTTTGATTACCCGTCCATTTAGTTTTCCATTCACGGTCGATCTGCTCGCTTAATTAACCGGCCCGGTGTATTTACTTAACTACTCAACTAATTAAGATTTTCTTTTAATCGGTTGCCGTAACCACTGTCGGGGGGCCCCCGGGATATCTGAATATCCGATCCGTGGGCCGTTCTCTCGGCCCGCTCTCGGTCGGTCGCCTAATTATCCGGCCGTGCGTATCTCTTTATCCATCTGGCGCGGCTATTGGAACCGGCGAAACGTGTTTGACGACGCTCGCGGAACGTAAACCCCCACCTCCTCCTCTTCCACGGCCGCGTTCCCGCGGACTCGAGAAACCGCGTCTCGCGTCGGTTTTACGCCGGGTAAATGTCGGCCGGTGTCGAGGGTGTCGCGCGGGCCGGCATTGTGACACCCACGCCTCGTCCGGAATGACGTTCGTCCGAAACACAGGCTGAGATCTCTGCCTGCGTCACTTCTTACCCCGCCGGCACCGCTTAACCTTGCGTGCGGGATTGATCGATACACCGCCGGTACCGAATATGCCCGGAACGACCTTCGCTACGCATACTAAATGATCCTATTTTCAATGCAAGTGCATGCTCACGTGGGGAACGCTAAGCCGCGGGAGCCGAGTTTTAATTAGCTGCTAGGCGAGATCCGGGGCGGGCTAGAGCGGAACAGTTTCTCACAGTCTTCGACCGGGATTGTTCTTTTCAAGGAAGAAATAGTTGCGCGTTTAGGGTCAGACGGTAACAAATCGTACGACCCTTATCAATACTGTCACAGGATAACCAAGCGATATAAAATGAAAGTAACTTCCGTAAATGTATGTCTTTTTTCAGTTTTGTCGAATTTGTATCGGCAATCGAGTTCGCGTCCCAAAATCTATAATTTTGAAGTGATCAAATGTAATTTACAATTTTCAAAATGCAATCTTGAATTGATAAAACATAATTTCTAATTTTCAAAATGCAATCTTGAATTGACAAAATATAATTTATAATTTTCAAAATGCAAGCTTGAATTGATAAAACATAATTTCTAATTTTCAAAATGCAATCTTGAATTGACAAAACATGATTTATAATTTTCAAAATGCAATCTTGAATTGATAAAACATAATTTATAATTTTCAAAATGCAATCTTGAATTGACAAAACATAATTTATAATTTTCAAAATGCAATCTTGAATTGATAAAACATAATTTATAATTTTCAAAATGCAATCTTGAATTGACAAAACATGATTTATAATTTTCAAAATGCAATCTTGAATTGATAAAATATAATTTAATATTTTCAAAATGTAATCTTGAATTGATAAAATATAATTTATAACTATCAAAACATAATTTTAAATCGAAGAATCGTTTAGTAAGTTATATAGGGTGCCCCACATTTTTTCCTACATAACTGCACTCTCTAACTGCACTCTTAGAATTAAAACAAAATTTACCTAGACGCGTCAAACAATGTTAAATTGTTGACTTAGAACAGAGATGTGATAATTTTGTTTGAATAACACCGACGCTAATAACGTTGTCAAGTAATTTGTACTTACATAACGCTGCATAGCCAGAATCGCCAGTCGGAGAATCTTAACTATAGGCCCGTAATTAGTTAGTTTGAATCGAGTTTTTCAAGTCTGCGTGCCGCTAGCGATTTAGCTGGAAAACCAACTGTGCAAGGTCGGTAGAGTGTATTTTTGTTGGCTTCTGCTAAGAATACGTTAGCAACACGCGCAACTATGACGACGAAGATTTTTTTGGTCATTTTATTGTACTATATTTAAACTACGAATTCGATGCATTTATAAAATTGAAATTGTTCGATGAAACATAGAGCAATAAACATAAAGAAATTTACGGATTGAGTTACATTATTTGTAGCTTATTAAAATTGCTGCAATTTTTAATATCGATACTATTTTATGTTTGTTATATTTATTATACTTTTGTCGGTGCCATTCTGTAGAAGAGTAGAAATTATCATCTGCAATGTAAGACGATTACAAATATAATAAACATATATTCGCAAATCGTGAAATAAATGTAACCGATGCAGGTACATTTAATTTAATCGAATTCTTTCAAAATCTTGTTGTAATATATTTCACGAAATGAGTTCGTTAAAAAGGCTTAACTAATTTAAATATTACAGGGTGAACACGCAGAAACCTAATACAGATTTTGTTGCAGCACGTAACGTCGCTGCAACGGAAATAAGCTGGTATTTCGTAACAGGAAATTGGTATACTTACCACTGTTACAATAAAATAAATATAGTACTTTATAGAAAATACAGCCTCCATTTCATATCTAAATTACTTGGAGAGTGTAACATGTCTGAACTCAATTTTCGCGAACACGAAGATCCACTCTGAAAACTGGCATTATCAATGCGAAGTAAAAGTTTTCTGCTTAGGTTGCAAGAGATGAGGATTGAATAAAAATGTATTATTTTCTTCAGTAATTGTAATAGATTACCGACAATGTAACAATACTTTAAAATTCTATTGTCTTCACTGTTTTGTGTTTTTTAAATCAGTTTTTACATAAATGCATCAAATCTGCAGTTTAATTATACGTTTACTATTACCATTTCTTAACCAGTAAAAATTCTAGATTCCAAAGTTTTGGATATCGTACTATACCGTTTTATAACTACACTGCGGATTTGGTGCATTTATTAAATGCATAAAATATTAAAAAAATTCAAGGATATCCAAGTATTATTTTCAACTAGTTTCTAGCCGACTCGCTTCTGTTGCAATTATCGAAAATAATTTTTATCTTGCATAATGATCCAGAGTCTAATTATGACTCTAAAAAACCAAATTAGTTTTATCTATGTTTACATAAACTATAAGATCCTGGACGTCACACATGCGTGACGGGTGATCGCGACCGTGTTAAGATCGCGTGCAGAACACTGTACAGCAACGCAGGAAAGCTTGGAAGCGATACGCGTCGATCCCGCTGGAACTCTGGCAAAAGGTAGCTTATAAAAATGCGAACAGTTCACCTTATATTTCCAAAAACTTGTCCCAAGCGTTTGCGCAATTACAAAAACGTCTCTTCTAGCCGGCATGCCTCTTTGTTTGCAACCGTGATTTCCGTTTGAAAAATAGCATTCGTGCCACGGGTTATTTAAACGAAGTGCAGCCGCAGTCGGCCGGTTCCAATCGGGTGTCGTGAAAATTGCAGCTTGTTCTTCGTCGGATCGATCGGTTTCCATTCGGGTGTGATCATCGACAGGTGTCAATTGCAAATGAATTTCGGCGAAGCGCTTTTAATCGTACCACCATTCCCGAGCGATTGATAGCGATAGCCCGCGGATTAAAAGTCGCGTTCCGCGGCCGTATTTAGCGACCGCGGACGTAACAACAACCGCCGAAAATAAAAGCGGAGACATACTAATGTCACGTCACGGGCGATCGTTCGGTGACCGAGGAGTGTCAGCCGCGTATTTCTATTATTTCGTATCTGTTAGAAACAGATCGGTATCGCGCCATTCATGCATTATCACGGCCGGATGGATTTCACTGTGATTTCGCATGACTACGGGTGATTTTATGTGACGTGACATTAGTGTGTTTCTATTTTAATCGAACGACGCGAGGTGTACCTAGTAGGAAACGCCGCTCGATCGTGACCGTTTTTTGAAACGGTCGCTCCAATAATAAGATAAAGAATAAACGGAGCACATGGAAACAGATGTATAAATTCTCCTAATATTTTTGAACATCGTTCTTTACAAATTTATTAACATAAATAGCTATATGCTGCTATATAACAGTACCAGCTGTATAAAACATGTTTATTCGTATAGGGTTGTTCCTTAGCAAGAACACGCTGAAATTCATGAAAGAGAGGCACGTAAATACGGTGTTCCATAATAGGTACAGGTTCGTGTTTAATCATTTTATTCATATTATATTTGATTTATATGAAAAGAACATTTGAACGTTATCCAGGAGCGTCGATCTATAGAATAGATTTCGGGTGGTAATCGAATCGATGACAATCTCGCGCCACCTGAAAAACGTAGGATAATAGGAGTTTTACCTTATTACGGTCAAGTGCGACCTATTTTCTACGCGGGGCCGGCTGCAGCCGAGTTTTCACGCTCGGCATACCTTCTAATTATTCGCAGAACGCGGCGGCGCGGCGGCACGGAGAACGTGTTATTTCACTGTACGATGCAATGGCCTGTGTTCGGTTACGATAACGGGTCGTCGATTAAATCGCCGATTAAATCGTCGATTAAACCGTGGAAAAAGCGCGGCCCGGTAAGCCCTGGGCCGGTTTAAATCGCGCCGGGGTTGTGCGCGCCGGTTTCCGCCGACGGGGGTGTTTCCGTCCACCCGGGGTTTTTCCTGCCGAAAATCTACCGCAATTTAGCCAGTGGCCGGCGTGTAACCGGACCGCAAGTGCAGACCGCGGGCGCATCCCGGCCAGAGATGCGGTTCGCAGCCGTAGTTGCATAAATATTATGCAAATATCCGGCGAGGCGGCGCGTTACAACGCGTTACGGACGACGCGGACGGCAACGTTACGCTTTTACAGGCCACACCGCGGTACGTTTCGCATCAGTCTGGCCGCGGCACTGCCGAGCAAAGTGTCGTTGCTTATATCCTCTGAGATATGCACGACTCGCGTGTTTCCCTTATCACTTGCCAAGATAACTTGCACTTTGCATACGCGGCATAATTCAACGGCGAACCTACTTCACCGATCCTTCTCCGCCGCACGCCTCCGTCCGTCCTTCCTCCTCTTCCTCCTCTGGTCTCCCTTCCTCCCCTCTCCCCCGCCGCCGGCTTCCACGCCGCCTTCTCCTCCTGGTTCCCGTGTCCCCTTCTGTGCCACCTCTGCGCGCCCTGCCGCCTCTCTCTTTGCCACGGAGAGCCACGGTTCCGTATCTCGACGGCCCTAAAACCACCGAGCCCTATAGCCCGGGCGCTTACGCTTCTTACCTCATCTCCTTACCGTCGGGCCGAGCCCCCTTGCGACCTCTTCTTCCCTCAACGTCGTTTCCCGTCTACGTTTCTGCGCACAGTTCGATCTCTGGTTGAACGCGCTCCGGGCTCGGAAACGAGTCGGGCTTAGGGAATGGGTAAGAAGGAGGTTGCCAGGGGAATGGCCGTTGAAGGTTGGTATATCTGCATGCTCGCAGAGTACATATCAGCCAGCCTGCTGCGATGCTCCGACGTTCGGCCCTACCCTTTCGCAGTTATCCACTCACGCAGACTCCCTTTTCGGCTGCGACTCTCTCTCTCTCTCTCTCTCTCTCTCTCTCTCTCTCTCTCTCTCTCTCTTTCTCTCTCTCTCTATCTATCTATCTATCTATCTATCTATCTATCTATCTATCTCTCGCCCTCGCTCTCTTTTCAGACGCCGCTGACTATCATCGAATTGGTGGAATCCCCCCCGATGTTCGCCTTGCCCTCGCCGCGATGGTCGAAAACCCGATTCTAGTCGAGCGAAATCRTTYTTCTCGTTTGCTCACCCCTTCCCGGATATTTATCGAATGTATCCGTTTTATTACTTGCGTCGACCGCGCGAGTTAACTTTAGTCTTTGATCTCGCGACGATCGTATTTACAATTGGAATAGTGTAACGATTGATTCGGTAAACGTAATCTTGGGGAAAGCCTGTTTAACAGGTTGAATGCCACGGTGGTCACCGGTGACCGGCACCTAACTTGGCTGCGACGTCATGGGGGCCACCGGTGACCGGCGTGCCCGGATTGAAAAAAAAACATAAGAAAGTTAGACAAAAGACAACACTTATAATTTCTTATTATTATCATCGTTGATGTAGCGGTGCGAAGAAATGGATGCAGTATAAAATATTTGAAACATGTTTATACGTTGTAAATTATCTATTGTATATAATATTTCAACATTGTATGTATCGCTAAATGGAAATTTCATCGTGGCGCCACGGACAATCCCGGTAAAATTGGCGTGGCATTCAAACTGTTAAACAAGGGATGCGATAAGGGGCGTAGATGCGTGCTTTTCACGTTTCAACTAAAAAGGACAATGTCGTCGCTGCAGGAATGACTCGAGTGCTTTTGGAGATGATGATGTATCGTATTACTCCGGTAACAATTTCAAAAATAATCGACTGCGAATTTTGTATTTATGAATGTTCTGACAAAACTGAAGACATTTGGAGGGTCTAAAAATACTAGCATACTACTGTCAACTTATTAAAATTATTAGGCAAATAAATCAACGTCTACGTAGCTCCTGTATCTTGCAATTAATGCGAACAGTTTTTATTTTGCATAACAATTCTTATGCATACAAATATGTGCATAAATATGCAAGAAATGTATACTTACAACTATGCTTCTTGTCAGGATATTTGAATGAAAAATAAGAATTCTTCGAGTGAATTTTAAGAACAGAAATAGAATAGAAAAGTGAAGTAATTCATTAAATAAGAACGCGCATTTACTTGTTCACAATTTTAATATACCAAGGAGAAGATAGGAATTAATTTTGTCTTATCTGCTTGAACTTTGATATCTTATTTCGCCAAGAAATTCGCAGTCTTCTCGCAATACGTGCACCTATATTCACGCAGAGGGGGAGAAATACATGTAACGACGAACATGATTTTGCTCAAATAGAATCGCATTTTCGCCCCGGCCTCCTCGAACGACTTCCGTTCTCGGGCCTCTCGAATGGAATAAGAGCTACAAGGCGTTATCGTTACTGTAACCTTACACATCTCGGATTAACACCTTCTGGTGCCGTTCGCGCGGAACTTATTGTTGCCGTCGTTACCGGCGTGTTACCCCCTCCGTGTAAATGAGAATATCTAGGTCTGTGATAATGCGACTATGAATGATGTTTACGATGGCTTTCATGTAAAATATCGATAAGTACCGCGGCCAGCGAAAGTATTATAACGCTCGCAGTCGCGGTTCTTAACCCGTGCTGCGCGTATCTCGGAATGGTGAATTTAAAACGGTGTCAGCTGCAATAAGTCCCAAGATTTTATCGATGGAATTGGAACGTAATTTAATGGTATTTACGGTATCTGAATATTTATTTAATGCTAAACTTATCAAGCGGTAATAGTGACTTTGTCAGCGTCTTTCACAGTTATTGGAATTATAGAAATGTTTCTATTAGAAAATTTTTTGACTGTTTTCCTTATGGAAATATAATTCTAATTTCTCTAAAAACATCACTTAAATCAATATATTTTTCTCCTTTATATTAATGGATATTATACAATGTATAATCAATTCTTTATATCGCATCTTTCGATTCTGAAAGTCTTCTCGTTACACCGTGATTTTTATCTTAAACCTCTCACGTAACTTAACTATATAGTAATTCTTGAAGTAGCTTAATTATATACTCTGTAATAATGTCTCTCGCAACTAATTGCAACCTAATCTAAAGTAGAACTTAAAACATAAAATAAACTTCAATTCACTTTAAACTGCTTGCAAATTAACTAGTTTCCAGAATAGAAAGCACCGTTAAACATTTATCAAATCTATTTATTTAATTATCGAATCTATTGATTTATTTATCAAATCTGTTTATATATTTATCAAATCTATTTATTTACTCATGAAATCTATTTTACCGAACGGTTTTCAGATTAAACAGTCCCTAGAATAGGAAACGTCATTGCGCATTTACTAACTTCCACGAAACACTTTGTACCGAAACTACGACGAAACAGTAAAAATCCGTTTCATCAAATAGTTTGCAAAACCGGAAGCCCCGTTAAATAATTCTTACAGTCGCCGGCGCGTTTATTAACGTTCGTAGCGTACTTCTACGCGAAAGGATAATCAAATAGTAAAAGTCTATTACTGCGACGTTTAAAATAAGGTCAGGATTTTCGGGGTTCACGACAATCGTGAGTTAGGAGAGTTTGATTAATATTTTAACGTCTTTCGCTTTATGCAAGCCGAACTGTTCGGAGGGGACTTGGGAGTTTCATGTACCTTTGGAACTTTGTTACTGCAACGTTGCCCGGCCGAAAGTTGCAGCCAGCTTCGGAATAATAAATAAAGATTCAATGAGACTCATCTTGTTTGTTGCGCTAATGCCACTCGCCGTAATAAACTTCGATTGCGAAAAATGTCACGCGAAACTTACGTTTCCGACGCCGTGAAGTTAGAAATTTATTATTGCGATTGTTATTCCGTTGTTAGACTCTCGAACAAATTCTCCGATTTTTATATAGATTTGCGTCTCGATGTACGAATTTTGACCGAGAGAAAATTCACTGTATTCAAGTTAATTTAACCCGTTCTAGGCCGAGCTACTTTTACTCGACTCTACACTCTGGTCATTTGTTATTCTACTAAAACTTGCTATATTATCTGTAATTATTAATAATCGTATATAATAATAAAACAAATCCGTTGCGATCCATTGTTGTGCTGGAAATTAATTCTTTAATTCTAGATTTGTTATAAACTATTTTTTAGCCCACTAAATAAACGTTAAGAAGATTTTAGTATCAATGATTATTGATCATACCTTCTTCTTTCATATTAATTAACTTAGTCTTCGCAAGTGTTCGACTACTGACGTTTTTTATTTTACAATTTATCATATTTATCTGATAAAGGATGAATGTATGTTCTCTTCTTCTTCTAGCTATAGTGAGCAAGATATAGTGATTGGACTTGTTCTCAGGTTCTTGTTAACTCGAAACTTCTTCGATTAAACCTCAATCAATCGCGATTTATTATAATCAAGCGATCGCCAATTCCGTTCTAATCTTCGCTAATCTTACCGAAATACTTCTATCGAGAACTATGCACCTTCCAGAAAGAGGCGCCGAGAATGCTGCATCTCCAATTCGCGGAGTCCCGCGTCCGCGCTTCGTTCACTTTCCCCGAGCGTTCACCTATTCGGTTGAAGCTCCACTTTCAGCGAAGCCTTTTTAAGGCCGGTATTGGGACTACCTCGAAAACGCTGAATGCGAAGAAGACACGGGATGGAGTGATTTAGATATCCCCGGGGACAAGTTTTGCGAGAAAATGTATGCCATCGGCTGGAAGACGGAACGGTTTAAAATACGGCCACCAATTTCCACTACGGAAATACTGCGGCGCTATTTAATTATCGCGAATGGCTTCCCGTCGTCGGCGGCAACGACAAATGCGAAATTACTCGGATGATCCGGAAAACAATGTACAGTTCCCGCAAACCGGGTCGTTCTAAAGTTACCGATCTAAAGATACCGTGTAGAAAACTCAGCGCGAACACACCTTTCGCGGACAATACCGCGTCGACGTTACGTAACGGTGAATTACAAACAGTGGGCCGCATTAATATTCGGACACCGTCGTGTTTGAGACATTTTTACTTCGTATCTTTACTGTTTGTTGAATCAATGAATTTATAGTTTTTTGATATGTCAGAACACTTACTTTAGATTCTACAAACATAAGTTTTATTTAGATAAATTGTATAGTTTTATTATTAATTGATATTAAATGAACTAGTGCTTAATTTTGACATTACGAAAATATTAGGACACTTTACAAATTATAATCTGTTCATTAAGGATACACATACAACTACGTATACTTTAACAGAAATAAATCGATGCTAATACTTTGTTGGATTGCCCATTTGCGTAATTACATGGTTTAATCGTTTAGGAATGCTAGAAATAATTTTATATATACTATAATAAGTTTATTATATATACTATAATAACTTTATTATATACACTATAATAACTTTATTATATTATATATAATAACATAGAAAAATTGTTAAGAGCCTGTTAACTATTGCAAGAGTCGCAAATATCAATTCCATAATGTGCAAAACGCACCAGATTACTTAAAATGGAAACGCTACAAGTTTGGAAAAATATTTCGGATCTCAAGTTAAAATGGCTCCGATCGCAACGGGGGTCAACGCGGCCCACTGTAAATAGAAACTGATCGAGGTCGTTAAGCCGCCGAAATCGTTGCAGTCGGCGGCAATTTATTTAGGCGCGAAACGGCGCGGAGCGGCGATCGAACGCGGAAAGTCGAGGGGACGATATCTCAAAAAACAAAAAGCAGGAATTTCCGCGCGGTAACTCGCGTAGACGGCCGCGGCGCCGTCGCAAAACCCATGGAATTTTTTTCGCGATTAAACCAATTTACCTTGACAAATATAAATGATGGAACGGGCCGCCGGCTCGCGGCGGAAGTTTACGGGTGAACGTAGCGGAAAGTTACCGCCGTAACAGATTTCGATACCGTACACGCTCGGCCGAAAAACCGGCGCAGCTTCAGAAGGCAACATATTACGGGCGCGGATGCCCGGCTAATAAAAAACTATGAATTAATCTTACCGCAGCGGGGCCGAAGTTTTGTTTTGTACGTCTGTTTCGGTTCGGTTAATTAATGCTCCGGAACGTCGGCCAGTTTTCAACGTCGCGCGCCGCGGCGTCCGAAGTTCGGTTACCGCGAGCCGTTTAAAATTTTTGGGGGGCTAATTTAAAACGTGTGCTTTGTGCCTAATTTCGGCGGCCTTCATTCGCGCATATTGAAAATAATTTCGTTGTCGCCGGAGGAAATGGAAGACGATTTGTTAACGTTCATGTATAATGATCCGTGGTGGTCTGTAAATTTTTCACAGTTTCCTGGTAGCTTATAGAAGTTCCATTTTTATTAACAAAGTCACATCAGAAATATTGATATTATTTTACAGGACATTGAAAGATGTCTAACAAATAATTTGGTTTTCTTTAAAATAATTTTATACTAAATCTATCGAGCACTAAATTGATAAACGTGTATTGCTTCGCAAGGATCACGAGCCTGAATTTATTTAAACTTTTCGACATTTTTATTACAATCTTCATTGGACACTTATGCAATCTTTTTCTGTAAAAGATTTTTTGTAATTTCAATAATTTTAAAGTGATAAATATGTAATCGTTCATTTGAATCGGTATGGTATGTTTAGCTTTAAACATTGTTTATGCGATTTTATTGACAATCAGCGTTCAATGTAATTCTTTTACAGCTAATAAATCGTTTCGAATCCTCTGACAAGTTTATATAATTCTCCTTGAATTGAACGATAATAAAATAGAACCTCTATATAAATACAAGAGCACGAATAATTAAACAAATAGTCTTCTTGTAATATGGCAAATCAAAATGCATTTCATTTAATTTTAAAACCATAGAGATATCGATGCGAGCAGTATAGTACTATCAAATCGACGGAATAGTAGTATCTTCTTATTCGACGCTCGGTTTATGAGACGATAATTTTGGAAATTTATGTGAAACGCAAGGAAATTTGCTCGCACAACGACGAACAGTGAATAACGGAAAGTTTATAAGCCGTTTAACGAACAGAGTTGCCACGGTGTAGCACACACCGTGCACGGCGTAATCTGAAAATTAATTTTCTCGCGAATTAATCTTCGAACGAAAAATATCGCGCGCGCGCGCGCGTCACTTTGAATTCCTTTTTTTGGATTTAAAAATTGCATCGGCCGCGCATTCACCTTCGTTTACGATCTCTCACCTGTACAAGAATTTTCTAGCAAGCTGCGTTCCCGTTCATTAGCTTTGCCCAATTAGAAGAATGTTTATAATGTTTTGATCGCGGCATATGCGCGCAGGTGTTGCACCTTTTTTTTTTCGAGCGACACAGCAAAGGGGTCGATGACGCGAACGTTAATATTTCGATAGTAAATTAGGTGAAAAGGAGCGGCTTCTATAGCTTCGTAATCGCTAGAAAAAGGAAGTATCAATTTACGTAAGAGGCTAAGTGGTTCTATCTTCTTCACAGGGAATGGTTATGAGTTCGCGAAGTTCTTTTTGAAGAAGATTTGGCGGGAAAACAGGGGAATTGTTTCTATTCTCCGACAATATCGCGGAACGTTGGGAAAGTTAAATTGTTTTTTAGCGAATAACCTAATTTTATTTGTACAGTTCCTAGTGACACGCGTTTCGAGATCATGTTGTCGACAATAATATATGCGTTAAATATTGGATTTAATATTCGATATAAGATTTGAAAAATAAAATATCACAAGTGATCTACACAGTAAACCTATTAACCCTTTGCACTCGAAGCCATTTTAACTGTAATTCTAAAATAACTTTTCTGACGTCTATCATTTCCATTTTACATTACAAAACGTATTTTATTCACGCGAAATTAAATCTTGTAACTCATGCAACAACAGTTATACTTTCAATAATTTTTGAAATCTAATCTTTCATAACATGAAAATTATTTTTGAATGTACTGTAAGAATTTTAGTATTGTCTCAGAGTCGTTATTCGAGTGGAAAGTGTTAAAACAATTGACGAGTATCCAAGTAACCGGAGAAACGCATAAATAACAGTTATTTTCAAGTTGCAATGAATTTTTATTTTGCATAAATGTTCGCAGTCTAAGCATGAAAGAAAACTGAATTCTGTTACCTCGATCGATTATTTTTCAAATCCCGAAGGAGCTGTACAAAACTGAATCGAGTCTACGTAGACGGTGCTTAAGAAACCTTCGAGATGCTCGCCTTCATGGCTTCCTTTATAAAGCCATTGCAATTTAGCTTCTTGTGAATGAAAGTGTCTGAAAACAAGATTATGAAATTGCCTTTTCAATACGGCAATGAGAGGAAATTAGGAGCTGCGAACAATTACGTGAAACTTCATTTCGTACAATACAAGCGAATAAAATAATTGAGCTCGTTTAGGAGCAAACGACGCTAGACTGAACCGATAACAAATCAATTTGCATAATATTAATATTATGTATAATATAATATAATATGTAATATAATATAATATTATAAAATTATGTAATATAATATAATATGTAATATAATATAATATTATAAAATTATGTAATACAATATAATATTATAAATACGCATTACATAATATTTCAATATTGAATGTACCGCTCAGAATGTTTAACAAGTATAACAACAACGAGCAAGTTCTTTAATTACAGTGAATAAAAAGAGTATTTAATCTAGCAATTCGCAGCTTCTTTATTTTCTTTGCTTTGACAATAGCTGGCGCTGTTAGTATCTGCTTTTATTGCGTACAAAAGATTGTTCAATGCAACTTTAATTTTGTATATCACATTCGAAAGAAAAATGTCCACCGTCTGTTCGCGAATAAAATCGTAAAATATCGTTCAACTAACGCGTAGCATATAGGTTTCTAATCGAACGCGAACGAATTCCAACGAATTGGAAATTGTAAAATATATCCGCTGACGGCGTAGGCGTCGCGGGATAAACGTGTGCCGGAAACAAAGTAAAAGCTCGGTTTCACCGTGAGATCCGTATTTGTTCCGTCGCGTTTTCCCCTTCATTTGAATATCCAATTTTTTTGCCGGCATTGTGTATCGGGTGTACGAAGGGCGCGCGCAATCTACGAGGGGGATCTGCTTCAAAAATTTGCAAACGAGAGGACGGATGCAAATTTCCTAATTAAAGTTTTAGCGAGGGTGGGGAGAGTGGGGGCGTATCGAAGGTATCGATGGTACTCCGCGATATTAGGAGATCTCGCACGCTCTTCGGGTGCAGCGTTTCGCGCGCGCGCGGTAGTTTTTCCTGATCCGCGTGGATAAGCCGTTGTTCGGATGCGGATGGGAACTTTCGTCCAAGAAAGTTTTGCAACAAACGACAGATGTAACCGGAGTTCGGCTATCGAATAGCCGGCATATTTACGACGGTTTAATGTAAATTGAATGGAGCCGAGCAAGGCAAGTCGAACAGCAAGTCCGATAGTTTACTTAACTGCAATGCATTGCGGTGGGGTGCAGCCGGGGTTCGCGCTAAGACAACATATTTGCATTTGTCGATACGTGTTACGGTGCACGTTTCCGAAGGAGCAATTCACGACAAAGGAAATTGGATGAACACGGCCGGATCGCGGTCGTCCGTGACGATGAAAATATTCGAAGGGATGTTTTATATCTTGCAGTTTTTACAGCGGCGCGCTTGTTCCTTTAACGGTTCTGGCTGATTGAAGATAACGTAACGATTTTCGTAAATTTGTCTGTTCTACAGCGTTTCTCTTGACGATTTTACAATAAACGTGTAAAATCTGTGGTACAGTAATGTCGCATCATCATTTTCTGTATCGAATTATGCGAGGTTAGTTTACAGATATTGGAATGAAACAAAACTATTTCAGTAATATTATCATGAAACAAGAACACTGTTCAGCTTTAATATACAACTAATAGGTTTGTTTAATAATTGTTTTATCGTTTAATTAGTTTCACTAGATTTTATGAATTCACGAGAAAAATGTGTCAGTTGAATTTAAAGTAAGAGAACAATTTTAGTAACCGAGGAACATCAATATTATTTATTGCTAATATAAAACAAGAACGAAACATGTATTTAGATCCTACATCTTGCAATTAACATAGAAAATGTATACTCCTCATGAAGTAACTCATTCTTAAATATCAAACTAATAAAACAAACTTTCGTGAATCGTCGTGATCGCTTTACAACAACTTTTCAAGTAATTCTCAACTGTAGACGATTTAGAAAAGACTATGGACGAGCTGTCGGTAGCCGAGGCGTTAAAACGGAGGAATACCAGAACCACGACTGTATCAGAACTACAACTGTATCAGTACATTCGCCAGTACGACGCTCAAAAGCGATCTAATTACTTCATCGCTCATTAAGTGATCCCTCCGAGACATTGTACAAATTGCACGGTAACATCGCGGCGGAAAGGAAACGATACTTTAATGATTTCCCTCGCTCTTTAACGTCGCCGGGCGAGGAGTCATCGGAGTAAAACCGAATGCCAGCCATTCCTGCGAAAATTCAAGCAGAAGATGGCCATTCCGCAGGAAATTCAAAGGCAACCAGCTGCGTATAAACGGCGCGCGCGCTCGCGGCGTGTGGTGGATGGTCGGAGCGTCGCGACGCGTCGCGTCGTGTGCCGCACAGCGACGGGAACGAATATATCCAGAAGTCGTACGGTATGTACGGGACCACCGTACGACATTCCAGCAGACACCGTTTCATGAATGGGGAGGGCTCGTAAAAAGCAACGGGTGGGTCAACTCGTACCAGTTGACTCCGATAATTACGAGGCCCGAGCCGGAGATCAGAGGGCAAAACGAGTCGACATTAGCCTGTTAGCCCATTAGTCCGAGTCACTGCGCCCACTGCGCTCCAACACATACACACACACACGCGCGCACGCATGGCACTCTCGCGCTCGCGGAGTCGACTCGAGCCGAGTCGAGACGAGTCGAGCCCCGACGACTCACTTGTCTCTCAATTCGACAAGATTCGAGCCGAGCCGAGGCGCGATGGGACGCGCGCCTCTTCACGGTTCCATGTTCGTCACCGATCTTCCAGCGTTGCACCGTTCTAGCCACAATGTGCGGCTGTCGGCCGTCCATAAGCGCCGTTCGAAAGTAGCAATTACCTCAGTTGGAAAACTCGTCGTGGAAGGCGTTAGGACACGTTAGAAACTTTTGCTCGTAAAAGGGTCTTTCTACCGGGACGGCTTTCGAGAGTCGGGTTTTTCGTTTCCTCGCGGTCTGTTAGTTTTTTGGAAAGCCGACTTTTGCTCTATGCATCATAGATTGTACGTGTAAATGTTAACATACGTGCGGGGTTTTCATTGTCGTCTTTAACCCTTTGCACTCGAAACTATTTTAATTCGAAATTTAAAATAGCCTCGCTGTCCTATAGTATTTCTATTCGAAGTAACTTACCGTATTTTATATGATGTATCTACTACATTTATTATAATATGATAATGTTAAATAATGTTATTTTAATGTCAAAATTATTTTTAAACATATACATATGATACATTATACATTATATGCATTCATTATACATCATTATACATTCATTATACATCAAACATATACATTATGATACAATAATTTCTCACGGCGTCTCAGAATCCCTGCTCGAGTTCAAAGGGTTAACTCTAATTATTTTCTATACAACATATTTTCTGGCAGATGCTAAATAGCAAAGTTGCTCGTTTTCAAGGGGGAAGTACAACTATTGGTGAGACACGTTGTTTCTTTAAGTTGAAATCTATATCTTTGATTGTAAATTTTTATTCTACGCGGAGAAAGAATAAATTTTTTTGTGAAACTGTTTTAAACCAGATTTTGTCAAAGAAAATCGTCGTTATCGTGATATTTAGATTTAAAGTTTTCATATGAAATCGTGGTCAAATTGAATATTTTCAAATTCACTTTATTTGAAATAATTATAGTTAAGAGAATTTGTTGAGAAATGTTTATAGATAAGAGAATTTATTTTAATTGAAATGTTTATAGATAAGAGAATTTATTTTACTTGAAATGATTATAGATAAGAGAATTTATTTTACTTGAAATAATCATAGATAAGAGAATTTACTTTATTTGACATAATCATACATAAGAGAATTTTATTTACAACGTAAATAAATTTCATGTGAAACGAAAAACTTGAACAGAACAGCCAAAGAGTTATTCTCACTTCCAACAAGACAAATACGATCTGCGAAGGTTTAACTTTGTGGATCGGAAGGTGAACGCTAGAAAAGGATTAATCCGAAGTGCAAAATAATGAACGCGTACCGCGATAGGATCACTCTTCGTTACGAAACCGCAACCACCAAAAACCACTAGAATTGCGTTCAGGAATATTATGAACTTAGCAAAGCGGCTCGCCTGCGGTAATATCGTCACGAGAATTAAATAACGACCGTTCCGGCAAACGTGCAAGCTCAGATATTCCGCATCGGACAATTCGCCCGAACGCGAAATTGCACGGGAAACCTCCGGTGTCCCGATGAATGGAGAATGTTAGCTAACCGAGAGGTCGAAACAGCGCGAACGCCCGTACGCAAGTATTTGACGAAACGAAAGAAAAAGGAGAATCGCTCGGCGAGGATTTACCAACGACGGTGGCTGTTACCAAAAACAAACATTCGCGGCGAACGTATTAAGCAATTTCCGAAAGTGTGCTTATCTCCGATTATCTCTCGCGTTCGCGCCGTTACTAACCCAATTTTCGAGTGGATCGTTCGCAGCCTAGTTGCGGCCATCGGCGGCCAACGGCTTTTCCCCGCTGCTTTTTCCCCACAGTTTTCGGTTCTTCCGTTCCGTCGCTATAGTCGCGGCCGTGCTCTCGCGACTACCATTTCACGGCTACTATTTCACGTTCCCCCACCCCCGGCGCCCCCGCGCGTCCTTCTCATTTTCTCTGGTATTCCACACGGTTGCTCGTGGATATGCCACGGCACACACGGCTGGAACGTAAGAGTAATGGGCCGGGGCATTAGAGGAGTCCGAGGAGAAAGGAGAGAACAAGAATGCGCAGCACGCTCAGCTGTAATCACTAACGCACTACACGCTTCCTTCCCCTCCTCCTCTCTTCCACTCTCTTCTCTCTCTCTCTCTCTCTCTCTCTTCCTCTTTCTCTCTCTTCCTCTTTCTCTCTCTCTGTCTGTGCCATCGCGATTCCTCTTTCACCGGATCTTCGTCCGCCGCCCGGTGCTCCCAGTCTGGATCCAATCTCTGATCGCGAATGTGCGTAATTGCGCGGCATCCACTGATACGCATTTATTGGCCCTCTTCGAGACACGCTCGGAGTGCTCCGATGATTCTTGCTGCTCGCCGGGGCCATTTCATGCGATAGACGGGTCAATGCGGTATTTCGTATATTACCTGCATCCGACGTATACCAACATTGATTTCAAATCAAATCAGTTTATTACCAAATCATGTTCCGCCGGGCTTGCAAAAATACCAGGGGGTAATTACACTCTGAAGACTTTGGCCTTCACACTTTGAAGCAATTAGATCGCCTTATGCGATATGTACATGTAATATTTACATATATAACATATAATATATGTACATATATATTTAATAACTTATTCCAGTTTAAGATATATTTAACATATAATTATTTATTATTTACACTCGTTATAATATATATAACAAGTATAAATAATAATTAATTTGGCTAGCGTAATAAATAAATAAATAAACAGATATAACAGCAGATAGTTTTAACAAAAAAGAATAAAAAGAATAAAAAGATAGATATGAAAGTAGATAATATAAATGTGTAAATAAATAAATAGATAACTATATAAACTATTTATTCTTTAATTTATAATTCTTTATCTTTAATTACAAACTGCCATTTTCGTAAAAGTGATCCAGCCATATCATCTCTTGAGCAACTATAGTATCCTTCAGTATCTTTGAGCAAGGATAGTACATACATTGTAACTGTATCCTGTAACTGTAATCTTATGGGTATGTATGTACATATATCGCTAATAATCCCGTCGGAGGTACTTGTCAATCTCCTGATTACTCTCTGTTCCTTTGTTCATTTAAGAAGGCATTACGCAGGCTTTGGCTACTAATAACATTAATTCCAACAGATTGTCTTATAGGTAATGCTATCTACATTAAAATTACTATACATGTACGCAGCTTACGTTTAAAATAGAAATATACTAATGTTGCATCACGTGATATCAGGTGAAATCATGCGACATTGAAAGAGTGTTAGCCTTGCTTATCTCTATTATTTAAGACCCGTTAGAAACAGATCAATATTGCGTCATCTATGTACTATCACGTGTGGACGGATTTCATTCATACGATTTCACGTGATATCACGTGACGTTGATATTAGTATGTTTCTACGTTTAAGCCCGATAATACCGATCGATTTTCTGTCACGTGGACATAGATATTTTACGAATAGGAATGTCTGGTGAACGGATGATATTAAATATTGTAGAGAACTATTAACTATGTGCTGTTAGTGTATTATAGCCTTTCGTAGATACAGAGATGATTCGTTAAATCGTTTACTTCGTTTCACTCTCAAATGTTCACGAAGTCGTGACTATATAAACGTACGCGCGCGTCTTTTTATTATTGATTTCAGTAAATAAAATAATATGGGAAACGTGTCGATTTTATTAAATTTATAACTGGGCGAAGTGGTAACAGAAAAAGGCGACATCAATATTAGCGGAAAATATTGAGAATACCACTAAATAACATCGATATTATCTATTCTATTAAAGGGAACAAAGTTATAGAAAATTCTATATTTGGGCTTGCTGCTCACGACTTTCAAACAAAATTTTGCGAAAAATCTGCCGCGCGTTTCGGAAATTGGAAAATCAATGTTAGTTTCACGGTGCACGAAATCAGAATTTGCATTAAAAATGAGCTCCTCCTACCATGCCACAGGTTGGCTGATGGTGAAGTCATTAGAACAGTGCCCAAGGCCTTGCGAGCAGTATGCGCGCCTCCGATGCTCATAACCGGTCGGAATGTAGTCTAGCATAACTGATGGTTGATACAGTTTGTTCTACCCTCGACTTATCTCTTGAGGAAGCTAGCGAGAGAGAGATCGGCGAATCCAGGTTAACTCCTTGCCACGCCATTATCTTCTCCCGGTTACGATGGCTACGGGTTTTTCGATTGTCACGATTTCTTCGAAGAAACGTTCATTCGAGTGGTTATATTTTCATGACAAGAGAACGAACAGAATTTATCGATTAGTCGATACATTGTAACACTACGACAAGATTATAATGACATTTTACTATGTTGTAGGTTATGTTATATTAGGTCTATTGGGAAATTCTGTCTGTTCTTAAAAGGAAAGAAAATAATAAATTTTGTGTGCATAAATTATTATAATAATTTTATATAATTGTAACTTATGCCCTGTTGCCAGCGTGGTGGTGATTTATACACAGTATCGTACACAGTATATCGCAAATAAAATGACATAATCTTGACATAACTTTCCGGTAGACCCAATATACGATCCCGAAATAAAAATAATTAACTTACGGAAATTATTAAAAGACAAAAGGCATTCTCGTCATTGACTGAGGTATCTTACAATCGATTTAGGTAATTTCTATTGTGCATAAAAAGTCACAGTCTACTGATCAATCGGGACGTACATTCGGTGTTCCCGAAACTCGACAGATTCTTGCGAGTCAACATTCGTCACAGTCGAAGTTCGAGAATCGCGGACCACTGCAAGCGGAATTTGAACAGGACGGAACAGCTAGGGGCACGAATACTTTCGGGTGGGCAAAGTCTATTGGCGTATCGAGTTGCTTGGTTCCGTGTACGGTGAACTAACCTGAGAGAGCAACTTATTGCTCCCAGGAGCAGACGGTGTTCTGTAGCGGTGCACGGCGAACGCGAATGCACGAAACCACGCATCTCGGAGCAATGGTCTCCCGTAATAGACTATGCATAGACTATACATATACTAGTAATTGGCAGCGGTTGTCGTTGTTACGAGCACGGTGTTCTTCTCCCACTACTAACTACCACTTGCTCTTGACGGCGCTCTTGGCTTCGCCTCGGAGCAACCGAGAGCACTCTCTCGTCTCCTACGGAGCCGTAAGCAGCGAGTTAAACCCGCTCTGCAACGGCGGGCCCTTGATAACACACTCGTCTCCAAATTAGTTAACGCAATATGATACCGTGTGCGAATCAGATTTCACGGCGCGCCGATCAATGCCAATTCGGAGGCTTCGATTTCGATAATTCGTTTAACTTGCAATTTGATGTTGAAATATATTCTTAACCCCTTGCACTATGGCTCCTTTCACGCTGTGACGATTAGCACTTATTCGTACTTAATAATTTTCCTAAGTAAACCATATGGAAGAGTAATTTCTTGCTTAGAAACACCGTTATTCGAATAACCATTTTTCTCGCAGCTAATTGTTGCGTAACACTGTTCCTGTGATTTATAGATCATAATATTCAAAGATACAGATAAAACTTCTATAGTATTACACGTGCTACTGTTTCAAGAAAAGATGGCAATCGTGCGATTACAACTATGTCCATAATAGCTGGTTTTACCTTACTCGTGTCGCAGGATCTTTAACAGTCTCCTCTGTGTGATCTCCCAGTCCGTGGTGTACCGACCAGCTGTTTGGTACGTCCGGGAATTCGGTGTCTGGGAAGGTAATGGTCTGAAATAGCGTGTTGCCGGAACGTGTGCTTACCCGCATCGTAACTGGAACTTTGATTCCCCGTGTATTATTGAAAGCGAGGGACGTCGGTAAACACATGGGAACGGGCTAATGGGGGGAGAAGTCAGAGAGAGAGACCCGTCGGAGAACGCGCGAGACACGGCACGGCTGCGCAAAGTATGTAGTGTGACGCGGTAGGAAAGAAGTGAATTTGGAGGAGCGAGGAGAGGGGAGACTGTTTCGTCCCGGGCCCGCTAGTGGACTCGTCAGTAAGTCTTTCTAGCGGGCCCTGCCCTAAACAAGGATAAGGACAAGGGCGGTATCGCGGTATATAAACAAATAGGGACGGTTTTAGGCAGTAGTGGGAAAGGAATCCATCTGCTGGCGAATGGTGGAGGTAGTCGTCACAGTAGAAACGTTGTCATTTCCGAATTCGATTCGCTTTTGAAACGTCAGCCGTAATATAGTCTTGGCGGTGGTTCGTGACCGCGTCGGATACGAAAACGTATAGAGGGCCAGAGGGTTTCACGGGTGAGGATCTAGAAATCGAGCGTCGTCGTCGGTGCTCTAACTGTGTTATCGATCTGCTGGCAGCCACCTTTACTTGGAGGGTTCAAGCGACCGGAGTACCCGTCTCTCTGTGTCCCCTCGTGCCGCCGTCCTAACTTAACCTATCGAGATTATTAAACGGAGCTTTGGCAAGATCGGCCCAGTCGAACCGCCAATTTCGGCTGGAGCCACTTTCATCCTACTGTACCCCGGCCGGGTCTGCCTTTGCCTCCGTTACCCGTGACTGCCTCCTATTGGACTTTGTTGGACCAGCGACGTATGAATGCCTCATGGGTATAGCCCATGTCCGTGCATGCATGAGCGTATCCTCTGTCGAGCACCACAAGCTAGACCGTCAGTCAGTCTTGTGTATCTAACAAATAATTTGACATTTGCGCCAGTTGATATTTCCTGGTCGTGTTATGTGCTCTGATGTACGTTAACGGATAAAAGAGAGAGACGTTGATGAAGCGCGCTTGCAGATATTCTCGAAATCGACTCCAAAACAAATGCCTCGCAAAGGCGAACACGTAAAGCGCCGTGTCTGTCACACGCTAGTGACGTTAACGTTTGATTAGTTTGAAATTCAGTTCTACTGTAACGTAGGGTATTGGAGCCAGTTACTGTGGGGTAATCAATTACTCGCTACATTCAACAAACCATAGGTGCAATTAATGAAAGCTAGAAAAACTAACGAATGTAGTGTAATTTTGTAACATTAAAGTATATCTGTAATAGACGGTACCTAAATATAGAATAAACTATTACAGGTGAAAGTTATATCGGATACTGCATCATCTGCGAATAACATTGAACACTTTTGTCTATCGCTGCATCAGAGATGGTTGCTGTTATCTGTGATAGAAAGTATTACATACTCACGCACACCGCACACAGATTTTGATATTTGTACATTAAAGTAACAAACGGCTATGATAAATGATAGAAACGGCAATGAAAATTTAGAAACCTAGATACGAGTCTTCCGCAGCTCGGAAAGCATCTCGAATGTTTAATGGTTACGACTGTTCTTTATAGCCTATTAATCGACGATGACGAATATACTCGTCAGTCAACTTTCTCTTCGATTAATTCTCGGATTTCTTGTTTGATTGTATAGAAATCGGTTTGACAGTTAACGTATGGGATAGGTTACTTTCCGTTCCATTTTACAGTCGTTTGTATACAATTCGGATGGTTTCCGTTACAATTTGTTACACATGTTAATGTTGTATCAATTGTTTATTTTCTGAGAAGGAATAGTGATAGTTCTCTGTTAGTTTATGGTTACAGAGAACTAACGAATAGAAAAGGATAGGCGATGTTATTAGAAAAATGAACGAATCAATTTTGATTATTGCACTTTAACGTTTAGTTAATTCTTAATTCTTATGAAAGAGAAATTTTTTAACGAAATCGATAGATATGTTAATAAAATATTCGTATAATTTAAGAAGAAAGTAATAAGTCTTTCTCTTCGAATAATCGGACATTTAATATTATACGACCTAATGAAATGACACATTCTATACATAAAAATAAATGTCGAAATAAATGTAGCAACGACTGAGACGATACATGAGTTGCCCAAAACGTTATTGCTAAATTATAATCCAAAAACATAAGTGCAAACAACTCCTTAGACTCAACGAAACTGTACAAGATAATTAAAATATTAAAATGAAACAAATAAATAATAACTGTCTCAAGCATCAATATATAAGAAACATTTTTTAAACTTCTATTACTCGCATTTGCTTTCTCACTCATTTATCATTTCTTATTTATATTTCATTTGAAGCTATCATGTTTTAATTTATGAAAAAGTATTATGTTCATTTTACGTCATTTTAATAGTAGTAGTACCATATTAATAGTTCATACAAAATTACAATATTTCTAAAACATTTTCGGTTTATTTTTACAGAGTACTCTATTCAAAGTAAGTCAATTTTTCTTTTTCTTTATCGTTCGTGCATTTGTTTCTGTCATAATTTTTTGTTCAAGCATGTGTGCCCATCGGACCGCGAGAATGTGTTTCGTTATTACGCGCTAATGTACGTATTACATAAACAATAAATCTCCAAATTAATTTCCGCTCCGATCGATTAATTCCATCCGTCATTACTGTAATATTAATGTTGTTTCGTGTTTGTTATATTATTAACTTATTAACTCGATTGAACTTATGCATTATATGCTGATGCGCACACGAAACCACGGAATTTGTTTACGTGTATTGTAGGCACTCGTGAACGCTCCGCGCATATTTCGCAAAATTTGATTACATTAACAAATTCTAGCTACAATACCGCCCCTAAACACGTACACGCAGAATCAATTAGTTGCAAACTTATAGCATTCTTTCGTCGGGATATGTGCATACCGTGATATCTACCATAGTTTCTGAGATGCATAAATCATTTTTTCGATTGAATATTATTAATTGAGCGCTGCCAAATATTAAGTGAACATTCTCCGGCGCATCTAACGTCATCGTCTTACAGTGCAACGTGCCCGAAACATAATCGTGCAGGTCTGGTGGTTGTCCTTGTGTATTGTTAATATTATTTTACCTACTTACTATTTATTTCTTTTTGTTGAACAAACTATATAAATTATAAGTTCATTATCATTTTATTGCGCCATCGGTGAGTATGACCGGAAGAAGGATGAATTTGATTTGACGATGGTGGATATTAATCCGGAGTGAAAAGCCTGTACACTCTGAGAAAAAAGATTGCTCACTTTACAATCAACGTAACTTTTATTTATTTAACATTATAGCCAATGTTTTGTTTTCTCAAACAAACCTGTTAAATGCCACTGTGACACAGAGTTGAATTTCACCAGTCTAAATAATTTTATTTGAAATGAATATTTTGTATGGAAATATGTTGCGACGAAATAATAGCGCATTTGACTAAAAATTATATAATGGTTTGCTTTGACGAAGGTTTATAGAGTTTTTTAATAGCTTTTGCTCAAATTACTTCCACTCGTCTTCCATACATTTTTTTAATTCGTCAATCTTTACCAAATGTTTGGCGTGTAAAGTAATGTACCACATATGTACAATATAATACATAATGTACAGTATAATACGTAATGTACAGTATAATACGTAATGTACAGTATAATACGTAATGTACAGTATAATACGTAATGTACCGTATAATAAGGTTGGTTGACATTTCTGACGAATCCAAAACGCAAATATTTTCTCGATAAAAGTGCTATTTTACCACTTCCGCAGTGTCAACTGCGGTATTACCCTGCTGGAAAATATACTTGCCTCCAGAAATTCTGGTAGCATGAATGTTTATGTGTTCGTTAATCATTTCCAAATACATTTTGCTATTGATTTTTCCTGCTACGATCTCCATTTTACCGTAATAACTGATACAGCACCAAATCGTCACATCATCATTTGCCGAAGACTCGAGAACTGTAACTCCTTTCGCAACTCTGTCCATCAGTCTACACGTGTTAACCCTTTGCGCTCGTATGTTGACTCAAAGGCACCACTAAAAATTGTTCCACCATTTTTCAAATAATTTGTAAATCATCAGAGTGTCTGCATGACTCATTTTTTGATGTGGCTAAAATGTAATAAGTCATTTAAAATGGACATATTGTAAATCAGGGAAACCATGTTGGATTTCGAGTGCAAAGGGTTAAACTTCTTTTTCATTTTCACATTCTTCGTCGTATCGTTTGCATACGAATTCGTTTTACGGCATCGATTTATCTTATGTGATGATTTATCGGAGCAATTAAAACTATTTAAGACTGTTTATTAAAAGATTTGATCCTTAGATTGTAGTCATAAAATTTATAAGCTTATATTACAATTTTATATTTAATCAAAATAGAAAAATTTCTTTGATAACATTTAAAAATAGTGGGAACAGTCAATCATAGCAAATACAGAAAGCCCCAAAATAACAAAATATTCAGTATGATGTATCATTTGTTGATTCATTGCTATACACAATTTTTAGTTAAATATGCTACCATTTTATCCCACTTCCACAAAATTCTTTTCCCTTCAATCAAAATCGTTCAAACTAACGAAATTCAATTCTTTTTAATTCCTGTACATTTACAGTGTCATTTTATCAGCTAGTATAAAACGCTTGGTTGTAACGTCAAATAACTAAAGCTAACGTTAACGCTAGAGCAGTCGCTCATTTTGTCAATGACTGTATCATTTCGACTACGGCTGGTAACACAGAGCCTAGTCAATTACTTCCGGACAGCGGCGGCGTTAATCATTGTCCGTTGGCGGACGTGTGTAAAACATTTAACAAATCGGGAGCTCGTCGAGGGATGAAAGGACATCGGAACGACACTGTGAGTACTCCGCAGAATTTGCATTATTTAACTATTCGTCGCGGCGTCGCGCCCGTGAACAGATAGTCCCGTACATAGCCCGGGTAGATGGAGTCATTCCGATGAGACAGAAAATCAAATGACCCCCATTAGAGCGTCCCTCTCTTTTTCCATGAACTCTTTCCTCGACGCGCCTGGTCCGGGACCAGCGCGTTTCCCTGAAAAAGGACGAGGCCAGGGATGAAGGAGACGTCCTTAGGATCCGCGGCGGCATCCGTCTGGCTCGGCGTGTTACCAAACGAACCCCCGCGAGAATGCAGTCTGAGCCGTTCGCATAACCGAACCGGGGGGGGCGCTGATCCGCGCGGAGTTACGAGCGTTGTCGCGCCGCTCCGCGCCAGGTGGCTGCAGTTTTTTCTCGCCGGCAAGATCGAGTACGACCATCCGAGTCACATAAGGACGGCTAAATTAGTTCCATTTCACGGCAACTTCCCTCCCGTGTGTATCTCGGACCGTCGTCGGGGGCCGGATAAACTTTTCGAAGATGTTTCCGGGAATGTCGTTACATTCGTCACCGGCGTCGGCCGGGAAAAAGTCGCGCCGCCGTCACGTGAGTTACGGCCCGCGACGATCCCCCGGCCGCGTGAGATATGAAGTAATTAAGGTCAGAATCGAATTTACACCGTGGCGCCGCGCCGTCTTCGGCGAACGTCTAGATACCTTCCCACACCTACCCGCCGATATCTCCGCTAAGCTTAAGCCCGTCGAAAGTCGAGCACGGATTTTCATCCGGAGTTTTATCACCGGAGAGTGCATTTGGCAGCCGGCCACTGATATTACACGAGCGCGCGCGCGCGCGAGCCCCGCGACCAACCGAGATGTATCGGGTCTCCGAGTAATTAGGCTTCCAGAATTTTCGGAGCCGCCGCGCCGTTTGCTCCGGGCGTTTCACGCTCCGGCAACTGGTCCTCCTTCTACCCTACCCTAACCTCCCCTCCGCCCGTGTTGCGCGCCAATTTTTAATCTATTATTATCAGCCTTTCAAAGCTGGTGACAATGCTGTTTGAACGCTGCGTGTCATTCCGGTCACGTGGCGGTAATGATGTTGCAGGAAATTGGAGAACGATGACGTGTAGCTTTTGGGTAGATACTTTCTGGGGCCGAGGAATGTTCTAGGTTGTTTCGTGAGTTCGCGTCGTTCCCCTTTTTTTTCCTTTTAATTCTCTTCTTCTGTTTGTTATTGGTATACCCTTGCAACTTTTATGTCCATTTGACCCGATAAATAAGTAAGACGGATGAGCCAAGTACAATTTTCTCCTATTTCTAATAAAGTTGTTAAGTCAAAAATCTGACAATATATTATATTGAAAGCGACAAAATGATGCATAAACAGTTCTGAAGTATTCATCGTCGTTCGAAATGAAAAATTAACGCATTATGCGAAATAAAAAATTTCTGCATCAATTGCAACATGGATGAGCCAAGTACAATTTTCTCCTATTTCTAATAACGTTGTTAAGTCAAAAATCTGACAATATATTATATAGAAAGCGATTAAATGATGCATAAACAGTTCTGAAGTATTCATCGTCGTTTGAAATAAAAAATTAACGTGCAACGAATCAAACTCGTGCGAAGTCAGCCGCTATGAAATTAAATTCGATTTACGAAGCACGAACGAAGGGAGAACGATCAAGAAACACTTTGGGATATGGTAGAACTACCTTAAAACGGTCTTTGAAAAATGAAAGAAAGAAAGATGAAATGTAATTAAAAAGGAAAAACGCTTTGCAACAAGTTCCGACAATCTTCGGTGCGCATTGCGATAGATCTCGTGAGAGGAATATGAGAAAAAGGGTGAGAAGCGTCTTGGAACGAGGTAGAACTGTATTAAAACGTACATTGGGAATGGTCTGACGAGAGAAACATGAGAAACAATGGAGAAGCATCTTAGAACAATACAGGAGTATTATATTATAGAATATACGCTGAGGAAGACCTCGTGAGGGGACCATGGGAAGTAAAACTAAAAAAACGTTCTGCGAACAAGGTAGAACTGTGTTAACCCTTTGCACTCGAATAAAAAATCTGTTATAATGCAAATCTGAAATAGAACTGCAAATCTGAAATAATTTTTCTGGCTCCTAACGTTTTCATTTTATATAACAAAATTCATTCTATGCGTATGAAATTGAGTGAAAATGACTCATGTTACACTTTTAACAAATTGTTAAACCTAAGCTCTGGTGACATCTATAAAAATAATTTTGGAACGCGTTGCGACAATTTTAATGGCGTCGCGGAGTCGCCGCTCGAGTGCGAAGGGTTAGAACGTTCGTCGAGAATGGTCTACCGGAAGGAACATGAGGAACAACGAATAAACTTGTTGGAACAAGGTAAAACTGTTTTAGAACGTTCATTGCGGAGGATCTGTAGACGTTCGCATACCTATGGCCGGGATCGTGGATGCAAACACACGTTCGAGTATTATTTATAAAGAAAAAAAATATCCAGCAATACGCGTATTTCGTTCGGCGAAACGGGCAGGTGAATATCGCAAAAATTCTCCTGGAAAACACGCGCGGATCTCCTCGATTCCCTGAAATCGAGAATTTATGAAGCATTATCGTATTTCCGTCGTCCGTAACGGAACACGGGAAGTCCCGAGAGTTTCGTTAGCTCTGTTGGTAATAGCAGTCAGCGCTCTGCTGACTGTGTAAGGGAGTTTCGAGCGGGCGCAAGCCGAGCCAGCATGATCGACTGAATTGTACGGGTTTTCGTTATGCCGCGCGCGCGAGAGGAGAGAGAGAGAGAGGGGGGAGAGAGACCTGCGAAGTCGGCCTTATGAGCAATTTCAGGAGGATGTCGGCTGGCCGCGAGGACGTTTAATTCTCTCGGCGAACTCGCAGGAAGCTCGCAGAGAAAGCTCGCGCGGCGAGCAGCGCGGCGAGGCACACACCGGAGCGGATCCGTCGCGCCGCGAACGCGAACGTGAACGCGGCGAGGGCCGGCAGAGTCGAAAGCGGACTCGCAGCTTTCGCACGTCTAAAGCCGTTTAAATTTATAGGCGTTACCGTGTTCGGCTTCCGTCCTAAACCCCATCACATAACAGTGTGTATGGCGACGGGCTTTGGCCGTTACAATAGGGCCGCCATTAAACCCCGGGTCACGGTCCGACTAAAATGTCGGCTGACCGATGTTAAACGCGAACCGAATAAAAATTTCTCGGCCGCGCTGCGACCGTCTTTCTTGTCCACCCGCCAATTCTTCCTCGATTCGGCTCCGGCTTTTTTCTTCGTTTATTTCTCGCGCTTCCGCAGCCACGGCCAACCACCACCACCACCACCACCACCATCATCCCCCGAGCTGAAAACCTCCGCGCTCTCTGTGCTCACCGTTCCACGACATCCACTTGTCGTTTCGCCGTGTGCGGTACGTTTCGTATTATACCGCAACAGCCGGAAAAGACGCTGATGGTACTTTCCGGTTAATTGAAACTTGAGCTCCCAATATTTCCGGCATCGAAGTATACTCGCCGGAAAAAATCGAGTGACTTACTCGAAATCCACTCTTACCGTCTTCTCGACAATGTTTCCGGATGATACGTGGACAGTGGTCGACGATCTTCTCGTTTCTTAACCTTTTAGATACGGCAGGATTTTGCGCAAATAAAGTTTTTCGTAACTAAATTACGATTTTCTCTTAATATATATTTTCTCCGGATATCTATATATAGTACTAATAACATATATTCTTTTCTTAATATATTGTATATACACACTTTCACTTTAATTGTTTGCTTTAATAAATAATAAAACAATTGAGTAAAGCACGAGCCATTCGCGAAAGCTACTATAGTGGCGCGTAGTATCTAAAAGGTTAATTTACTGTGTCGGACGGATAGCAAGGAACAGTTGCGGTTATTTATTTATTTGCTGTTTATTGTTTCTTGGTTTTTCCGTTGCATCTGTTGCTAGGTAATTGGCGACGTTGTCTTTCGATTTTCCTGTAGAAGTTAGTCACTTTTGGGTAATGGGGTTGTCTTTTGTGTAGTCTTCAGTGTGATGTGGTTGCGTCATATATTAAATCTTCAGATCGCATATTTCATGAAATTATTCTTCGTTGGATTCTTGTGAAAGAATTTGTGGAAATGAGAATTTGCCTGGGTGATCCGTAGACTAGTAATGTTTTAATATAGTAACCATACTCTCAATCATTTTAATTGCAACATTAAAATGTAATATGCACTTATACCGACTCGAATGCAGAACTTTATAAAAAATAAATATATTCTTTATTTTTTATATCTATTTTGATATATATTTTTAAATACATCAAATTGGTAGACTATTTATGACTTATCTACAACTTCACTTAACTATAAATTAATTTAACTACAAATTAACGTAATTACAAATTAACATAACTACAAATTAATATAACTACAAATTAACGTAGCTAAAAATTACCTTAATTGTAATTTTGTTAAACAATGACACACCTTGCTTATCTAAACGGAGAAAATGTGACACCGCCATAACTTTAGCACACTCAACTGTAATCTGTTGGATAAAGTAGGTTGAATACGTTTAAATTGTACATAAAATATTCAGGAGAAGAGGACGACTTTACTATAACTCTTCATATAAGTTCGTGGATCTGGAACAAAAGAGGACGTTTCTTATGTTGTTAGCACCGTTTAAATTCGTCGCCAGGTCACTCTTAATAGAGAAACGAGTCGGTTCCACTGGAAACCATTTCAGTAGGATCTATTGCATAGCGACGAGTACGCCGCATAATGGGCATTCAGGATGCTTCGTTTTGTCATGAAAAAAATCGCAAGTAATTGTTCAATAACTTGTTCAAATACCAGTCATTACAACTCGATCATTTTTTTATATTCAAGGATGTTTTGTAAATTCTTGAATATTTTCGAGATTTTTCAAGACTTTCCAAAATTTTCCAAGATTTTCCAAGATTTTTCAAGACTTTTCAAAACTTTCCAAGATTTCTCAAAGCCTTTTAAGATTTTTTAAGATTTTTCAAGATTACCAACTCTGAAGTCAGGTTCTGGTTCCATTCATCCATAATGGATTTTTCAATGAAGATTCTGGCGCCCGACAGGCTGATTTTGCAATTATTGTTCTGTGATACGAGATTGCAAGCTTCTTGGACAGCTTTATCGACAGCTCATTGTCAACCAGACCGAGACGACCAGGAATCGATATTAATTTATTATTAGACTGCGGGTTTTATACATTTTTGGCAACAATAAATAGATAGCGTTGGAAGAAGTGAGAAGATTATTAAAATAAAGAAAGAAAGAGATAAACTCGTGCTCGAATTATGTGTCTTATGATCCACAGTTTACTCATTACATTTATTCTTCTTTTAAAACCATCATTTAGGTATTGAATATTACCACATATTTTTATATAAAACTATGGAATTCGTTATTAACCCTCCAATAACACACGACATTTATTTGTTCTACAAAAACGCTCTAACAATTAGATTAAAAAATATATAAAAAGGGGGCAGAAAAAGAATCAGGACATTTTTAGAAATTAAATATCTTTTTAACGTAGTTCTTGTTCGATAAAATTTAGAAAATATTTCAAACGCGACTTCTACGTTGCCGGCGGGTTAGAGGTTCCACACGCAACTTGTATTCCACAGTTTCAATGGAAACGCAAGGCCCTTTTAACGCAGAACGAACACAGACGGAGAATTTAATTCTCTGCGAGCTGTTTTGTCCATTCAAGATGGTACGATCAGTATGCGAAACGCGGGCTCATTAAGTCGCGTCTGGCTGACAGCGGAGCTAGTTCACGATATCGAAACTTGAACAGCAAATCCCGCATAGTATCGTAAGCGTTAGCAAGAATAGCATCAAATTACTTTGCGTAGTTCAATAACATTGAATTTATTAGCTCTCGAATTCCGAAATCCTCGGGCTATTAATAGCCAATATCCACGCAGAATGTGTACGCGGCTCAAAAGGGGTTTTAAGGCACTTATCTTACTCCGCTTCGATATTCCCGACCGTAAAATGCGTTGCTCCTTGTGAAATCATTAAAACAAATTGGTTCACTTTATCTCGGTGAATGTAGGTAATTTGGATAAATTTCAGAAAACATTGTTCGGTGGAAAATCTGGCGGGAAGAATATTTTATTTTCAGAGACGCTCGTGGAATGTCGCCGCAGTATAATTTATCCGATGCATATATTATACATGGAAGTTCGTACTAATTTTTCTTGAAACTTCCCAGGTATAATTATAACTTTCACGATTACACCGTGAATATTGCAATGCAAAATACAAAGTACCTTACGCAACTTCCCTAAACTATATCATTAACGTCGCAGGAAGCAGGAGAAGCTTCGACTAGGCAGAAACTAAATTGTTTCAAATGGTGCATACGTCTGCAGTTTAATCGTGTCACGAGAGAGGGAGAGAGAGAGAGAGAGAGAGACGCATCGTTCAAGTTATTATACATATTCCAGCACGTCGGCGATTTTGAAGTTGCAATAGATTTTTACACATTTCTATAAGGCAACGTTGAAATACTTCCATAAAAAATTTCTAGGAAAATAGGTTTAAAATTTGATATTGTTTTTAATAATCAACCCTTTAACGTTTACTCAAATAGCCTGATTTGCGACATGGATTTCTGGTAATAAATTGTTAGGCATGGATGTCGCTCTGTTCGTTTAAATGGGAAACTGTTCTCTTGCGGTGAAAATCACTGCGATAGAAGAAATTTTTATTTATATAGTTTAATGCGCATTTCTGTTTTATAATGGTACAGTGCGGAGTTAATAAGCCGAAAGAAAACAGTCCAACGTAACCGGACCGAAAAATTATATTTAACATTTCCATTGAACTAATGAATTTTTAATATCGCCGCTGTCAGCTAAAACGCTCACCTCGCGGGGGAAAAAATAAATGCCCCAGTTGGGCCGCGAATAATATTTCATTTGAGTTTCGTACGAAATAACTATAATGTGGCGAACGGGTGGGTTAATTATTGATTACGATTCTTTCTGCTAAAATTATTAATATTTATATTTTAATTATAAGTCTATAATAAATGTATTTTTATTTGAATCATAAGTCTATAATAAGTATATTTATATTTGAATTATAAGTTTATAATAAGTATATTTATATTTGAATTATAAGCCTATAATACAATAGGAATATTTATATTTGAATTATAAAGATATGTATGAAATATATTAATATGCATTTGAAGACATGGAAAAGTTTCAGGTCAGTTAATAGCTTAAATCTTACAAGTTACTTAGAAGTTTTACTACTTTTATAATCCATCTTACTTTCTATTTCTACAGGAACTGTAATACCACTGCAACCTGAAACTCGGCAAAATCAGAATTGCGCAAGCTATACTGAGCATTCTGCAATTTTAACCCTTACACTACCGAACGACCATATATCCTCGTTATATTTGAGGAAAATTTAATTTTTAGACATTTCTCGTAAATAAATCTTCTATTTCTTAGCGTGCTCCTTCGCGAATTTTGCAATCGCGCTCCAAAATTCGTGCAACTTTTCCAACCTCGCCAAACTTCATTGAACCGGTTCCGCGGTATTCTTCGTTCAGGTACAGCATTTTCAGCGCGCGCTAAAAGGGTTAGAGTCGCGCCGCTCGTCGAACGTACCAATGGATTCGCGAACGAATAGGACAGAGGTCGCTGGGACGGACGGTGCGGGCGAGGGATCGGCCGCAATCCTTTTACGACTTTAGGCGCGAAATGAAAATTCTTGGAGGAGTTTCGCGTCGACTCTGCACGCTAGTTTTCCCCGGTACACGTGATAGGCGGCAATATCCGGCGGAGAATTTCGCGGTGGTTTGATTGCCGGTGCGACGGAACGGCTCGCCGACGCCGCGGCCGTTTTAATTTAATGGATATTGATGCCACGCCGGTGTCTCGTCCCCTTTTTGCCCATTATGCGCCGCTCCGGCGATCGCTTTTCTTCCCCCCATCCACAGTCATCGGCGATCTATGGCAAATTGAAACGACGCGCCGCGACGGGAAAGGGGGGACGCGCGAAAAAAAACCACGCCTCGCGTTCTAACGTTCGTTTTAGCTTGTTTTATCGTTCCGATACGTTTCCGGGACTTTTTTTTCTAGGCGCTTCATTAATGCATCATCGTGCATTTCGCCGGCGAGAGAGAGTCGCACTTTTCTCGGTGACCGATATCGAGGATCGCCATCAACGTCGGACATTGTTTCCGCGTCGACGTGCTTCGACACGATGCATCCTTTTGACGCGCGCACGGTTCGAGAAAAGTTCGTTTCGAATTATTATCATCGTTCAACGTTTACTCCATTACGTCGCGCAACGAGCTCGTTCGTAATTGTTTTGTGTTTCGTGCAGAGAAACAGGTTTTAATCGATGATTTATTTCTTGCTAACCCTCCCGCCACAACGTGGAATTAGATTCTAAATAGTTTTGTAAGATTTAGAAAATTTTATTGCGTTCGGAAGCGTCCGCGTAACGTTTAGAATGCGACGTTGTTATAGTATAAATTATTATTTTATCCAACATTTTTTTAACAATGATTACTTATTCTAACATTTTTCAGATATCCTATGAATTATAAAAACAATTCCGTAAGCAAAGTTAATGAAAGCATAAAACAATTAAAACGCTAGAGGTATTGATCCAACGAGAAAAGGAATTCCGGCATTTAATTTGTTGATTCAGTATTCTTGCGTTTCTAGAAGGCTAAAAGGCTTTTCAGTAGCAACAGCTCATCACTTCGATCCGCTCGACCGATATTTCTTTAAAATTCCTCCGCCATCGGACGCGGTGTATATTCACCGGGTGCCTCGGAGAATCAATTTCCAATCATTTAACTTCCGCATTTAGCTTCGGGGAGCGTAATTTAATTTTTACAACGATTTATTTCAACAAACAGAGGAAACCCATAAAATTCGTGGAAAGGCTCGAAACGAAGTGATTGCCGGAGAAAACGCAGACCGGGCGCCCGGCATCAACCAGACTCCCCCGCGCATGTGCATAATTAAATTGAATTCGTTTCCGGCTTCCTGTCCTATTTAGCTGCATTTTCAATCGCGCGGCCCCCTTGCACTTTGCGATCGGACAGTTTTTTTTTCGTTGGTTTTTTGCGGTGTCCTGTTTCCTATGTTCCGCGGTTTTCCGTATCATCTTGCTCGACCGAGCAAACAGCCTCCTATTTACTAATTAACTTTTGCCGATCGATTGTCGGTGACGTTAGTTCTCGATCCAAATATTTATACTTTTCGTCGCGATATTCAACGTTTACTACATTTAATTACGATATTCCATATGCGAGTGACGGAATTATTAGGTTAGAATAAGGAAATCATTTTTACATTAATCTAAGATATTTTCTCAAACTTAATTTTTCGATATCAATTTTATGAAATATATTGTGAATTTTTTTGAAAATTTCGATGTTATTTACAGTTATTATGTGGCAGTATAAATGTTAAGAAATAAATATTTATATAGTATTAATAATATTATATAATATATAAAAATATAATATTATATATAAATAATTATATAATTTATATTATATAATACTATTTTATTAAGATATATGTTTCTTTCTATAGCGATCATTCGAATTGAATCTTGCTAGCACGACGATGCGGAAATAGTTAATAAAATTAATAACTAATAATAGCGCAAAAATTAAATTCCTTTGTGTATTATGTTTCCGATTGGCGATCAATTAAAACGAATAACTTCGATTTCTACAATGGCAGTCTTAAATTAATTCGAGCATCGAAAGCCAGCACCAATTAAATTCTCTTCCCCTTGTTAAACATAAATGATGAGATCTGCGTATTAATTTTCAGGCTTTCTAATCGTATCGTTGGGTTTTAGCAGATAATTCAAAATCGTTTAGGTTAATGGCCATTCAATATTGCCCATAACCGACAAATTAATATTCTGCAGTGCATAGTTATTAAACGCGTCATTATATTCAACCAAAACAAGGATCACTCTTATAAATCATTTCATTCGCCAGTACATTAACAGGTATTTATTCTTTCGAGAGGTTAAATGGTCTCCCATCGTTAAATCGATAAATCGTATTTAATAATAGCTATTCCCGCGAATTCCTAGATGGTTCGTTGTATCAAGCAAAATTATTATTTTATTGAAAGAAAATTTATACTTTCCCTGCTCGACTTCTTGTAAGTGTACCAATTAGTGTTAAATCAATTTTTCATCACCTAAACGAGGTTTATTTATATTTTATTTCTTCCGTAAGCAAGTTTAATTATTTATATTTTATTTCTTCCGTAAGCAAGTTTAATTATTTATATTTTATTTCTTTCGTAAGCAAGTTTAATTATTTATATTTTATTTCTGTCGTAAGCAAGTTCAATTATTTATATTTATTTATGGTAAACGATCCCAAAACATTTCACTTGACTTTTGAAACTGCAAATTTATTTATCTTTTTCACAAATGGTGAAGGAAACTCCTACAATTATCACCAATTCTGCCGCGTTCCTACTAAAATAGTATTAGCAATATTAATAGGTTTAATGCTGCGACTGTCGCGCGAATATCGTCAGAAATATTCGACAATTGAAATATTTTATTTAATCAAATTAAAATCGAATAATTACGTTCCATGGCGTAGATTAGTTTCTCAACATTCTTGCGCATTGCCAATTCTAATCAAATTAGAGATTATAGTAATTAGTTATTATATATTATATACAGGCATATTGGATTAGATTAGGTTAAAAGATTAAATTAGGTTAGGTTAGAAAATTAAACTAGATTATGTTAAAAGGATAAATTAGATTATGTTAAAAGGATAAATTAGATTATGCGAAAAGGATAAATTAGATTATGCTAAAAGGATAAATTAGATTAGGTTGAAAGGTTAAATTAGATTATGCTAAAAGATAAAATTATATTACGTTAAACGTATACAACGTTCAGTTGTTAGCGAAAAAATTGATGCTCTTTCATTCTAGTACGCTTTTGAAGATGCGACTCGAGGTGCATGAACAGAGCCGTAACCTATGCGGTCTGAGACCAGCCTAATTGAAACGGAGTGCATAGCGATCGTTGCTACCGATGCACCTACCTCGGGTCTTTCTTTCGAACGATGACTATAGTAATACTAGCCGCGTCTCGCACCCAGAGAACCCGCAGCGATCCCACGTTGCGGTGCGCTGTTGACGCGACGTTGCTCCGATTTTTTTCGAATCCCCGTGGCTTTACGGGTAAGCAAAGGACGGGACGGGAAACAAGTATCAAAGTGTTATTACGCTCGGTTATTGGACGAAGGAGGGAAACTAGGTGAATGCGAGTGAAAAAAGGCAGCTTATAAGCAGTTGTTCCTCGTTCCGCCACGCGAAATGAAAATTTCCGGACAAGTTTCCCCGTGATATCCCGGCTTCTTATTTCGTCCACATTACTCACAGTCATTTCTCGGTTACCCACGGCCGCGCCGCCATAAGCTGAGACGTTAGATCTCTTCGGCTGCCGCTGCGCGACAACTAAATTCAAAGTTCGAAGTTACTGACGACGTTTCTGCCGATAGCGGCCACGCGTTAGAAACAAATCGAGCCGCTGTAGTCGCCAATATCTCATGGCTCTTGTAAAGTAGGCGCTGACTCTGGTCAAGTTAGTTTCGATCACTACGACGGTTTCAGTATTTTATTTCGTACGTTTCCAATTCGTCCAAAATGTATAAAATTGGCGCTGTTAAAAAGTACTGAAAATTTCAAAGCATTTCTTAATTGTACAGTTTGAAAACCTTTAGGTGAAGATTAAAAGTGCTTCACCTTTATTTTCACATCGTAGCTAAATAAAGATTAAATATTCTCCATGTAATTAAATAATTAATTAACACTTTGAGTGCTACGTCAGTTGCCGGTGACTGACACTGAACTCTCCGTTCAGGCCGCGTCAGTCGCCGGTGACTGACTGTGTAAAATATGATATAAAACTAAACAATTTACATTGTTTTAAGTTGTAACCTAAAATTGATTTAAAGTCTTCTTAATTTTTATTTGATACTGGATTCTATTACTTATGTATTTTTTCTGAAAATTTTAATGGATTTAATGCATCGAGTAAATTCTAATTTATTTATTTAGTATTGCTGTACAACGATTCCAGGCGTGCGTGGCCTGATGGGGATATTTCCTATAATCGCGCGGCATTCAACGTGTTAAATAATTATTCAAGTAACATAATCCGCAATTTATCAAGAAGCCTAGCTACATGCATTTATAAAGTCTAATTTAAACTATCAAAAAAGAAATAATCAAACATTTTGCCAAAAGCTAGGAAACGTGTAAAGTTATTTATAAAAACATAAATCTTACACACACAAAATTCAAAGAAAGTTTAATACCCTTTCTGTGTTCGGTCCGAGTATATATAACAAGGTTGCTTGTTACATGTACCGTGTTCCGTTCTCGAAACCGTTCGCAAAGGTAGAAACGAAATTTAGTCGAGGATGATTCACTGGATTTCTCGCAAGAAACAATGAAAGCGAGCATACCGGTCGTATAGAGAGACGCTTGACAAAGAGAAAGACGAATAGGGACGTAGATTCAAAAAAAGTCTCGCGAGACAGCGGACCAAGAAAATCGCATACAATTTTCTTTTGTTTATCGGCAGAGCGAAGACGTTCGCATTGATTTACCGTTCGGATTCGTTCTTCGACCGGGATTCTCTTCTCTTCGTTTCATAGCACGACATAGTTGCTCCGGGCTGATGCGAGTTTCAATCTGTCTCGGCGTGTGCCAGCTACCGTTGTCTAAACATTATAAAATAGAGAAGGATCGGGAGAGCGAAGAAGATCAGTCACGTTTCGGCCGGCGAACTTATAAACTGCCACGTAAAGCAAACCTGCCTCTTTTTTTCTTCGTCTAATGCACTGTGTCAAGGTAGACAAGAAATCTTACGAAGAAGCTGTTACCGTTGAAAGATCACGTTCTGCAAATCGTTTCAGCCGCGGAAAGCAAAATCTGGCTCACCTTTATTTATTTATTTCTTTATTTATTTCTTGATTTATTTCTTTATCTATTTCTTGATTTATTTCTTTCGTCATTTCTTTATTCATTTCTTCATTCACTTCTTTACTTATTTCTTTATTCATTTCTTCATTCACTTCTTTATGCATTTCTTTACTTATTTCTTTATTTATTGCTTTATTTATTTCTTTATTTACTTCTTTATTCATTTCTTCATTCATGTCTTTATTCATTTCTTCATTTATTTCTTCATTTATTTCTTTAGAAATGCACAAAAATCCACAGACGAATAATTACTATTAAAGAACAGATATATATGAGAAATAAAGTGAATATCTCTCAGAATTAATTACATCTATCTACACATTAATTTACACGACCTACATATGGTTGCAAGATTATTTGCTCTAATCTGAAAATTAATTTCTACGCTAATCTATTATATTTCCTTAGTTTGATACATAATTTCATTGATACCATATGATTTACCTTAACCATTTTTAATTTCATTAAATTAACTTAACGTAGTTTTAAAAGTTGTAGCATGGCAATTAGAGTGTTAAAAAGATAACGTTTAAACGAGGTATCTATTATACTATAAAACGTTTAAAATATTCCTTTTTTAAACTTAACGGAAATCTTGAAGTCGCTTACTCCATAATCATTAAAATCTAGATATCTTCGTCAAAGCGATCGCAAAAATCGCAGCAATTTAAATGAATGAAATCTTGTCATTCTCACAAGACAATTACATAATACCAGTCACACATCGACCTCGATACGTTTAGCATTAATGCGTCAATTTAGTACCCACGTACGTACGAAACCTGGCAAGTTTCAAATGCCTCTACACGTACACACGTCTCTGCCGTGCGAGTTTAGTAACACCGTGCCGGTTTCGAACTCGTAAGGGTATGAAAGGGCCTCCTCCGATCATCGATCAAGTCTCTCTCTCCCTCGTGGAGTTGCGGCACCGTAACATGTCCTAAGCCTGGTATAGGTATCCTTTTAATCCGCGACAGTAGGTTTTCCGATTGGAGGACGCATTTCCCAAAGGCATGGGGGAGGGGGGGGGGGGGGGGGGGGGGGGGCTTATAGATCAAAGTGGGTCACCGGCGTACACACAAACGGACCAGAGTTTCGTCAGTCGAACGAGGGAGAACTCTAGAGAGGCAAACAGAGGCAGCCCCGGCGACTTTCAACGAAATTCACCGGTACAGTTTATGCGAAGGAGCGACGCCGGTAGAGGTGGGTCGGTACTCCACCCTTCCACCCTCGGCGTGCTCCGTGTCAAGACAGCCGAGCCAAAGAAAAGACGGCTGCCGGAAAAGCGAGACAGAGGCGGAAAGAAGGGAAAACGTGCGCCGCGTTTCTAGCCGGCTTTCGGGATGCAGTAGGGCACGAGGCAGCAGCGGCAGGCTGCGGTGGTAACGGCAGTGTGGTAGCGGCAATGGTGAACGCGAAAGCAAAGGCGGCGGCGGCGGTAGGCGGGCGAGCGCGCGCTGTCGTGGCACGCGAGACCACGATAAGAATTCCGCTCGATAAAAACAAACATTGTCGAGAGGCAGCGAGGGTCCCGCCTCTCCCTCCCCCTCTCTCTCTCTCTCTCTTGGAAAATAGATCTCTGCGAGATTCACTCACGGGAACCACGAATCCGGCCGTGACGGCGCGGCACGGCGCACGCTTAAACGAATTCAAATGTATGCCAGCACCAGACTCCAATAAGTTGCAATCTAGCTGACAGGATTGCCCGGCTTCCTCCTTCTCTTTTAAATAAGACGACTTTATTGTTTGAGATTGCGCGGACCGGTTTAGGGAGACAGCTGTCGCTTCGAATGTTGCCGTGTGCCGGTAGGCGACGTCCCGCGTCTCTTTTTCAAGTATCGCTTTCTTTAATAATATCGCGACCGTATTATTTTACGGTAGGTCCTCACCGACGCGAGCGTCCTACAACGATTTCATGTTTATGCAGGCGTTCGCTTCGGCCCCGACGCGATGAAACGTCGCGTTATTTTTCAATCGCCTTGTCCGTTTACTTTAGCAATTGCTCTGCTGGTCGGCTTCTATTTGCCGGCCTCGAAGTAAACAGGTGAACAATATTCTCCGCTCGGACTTAGGCGTTTCGTTGTTCGAAATATCTGTCGCTTACGGAATGAGCTCGTCCGTTGATAGTTTCGTGGGAACAAATTCTAGCAGGAGGTTTAATGTCGAGTTTGATAGGCGATGTCTGTTGTATATTTAAATGTTTAACAGCAGAGTAAAGAGTTAAAGAAAAATTAGCAGACTAAAGAGTTAAAATTTGGTTATTGTAGCTATTATGAGTTATTAAAAAATAGACAATATTAAAAAGGAATTTAAATAGTTCATTTATGTTGAGAATTTTTGTAAGTTGAAGAGGATATTTTTCAATTTTGTTTGATGTTAACATTACTTTATTAATCTATTATGTTACAAATTTTATAGAACCTTAATATCATTAAAAGAAAATATATATTTTTATATAATATCTGTTCAAGAGGAGAGATGGTGAAAACTTTGATTTCGCATAAATATCTGCAGTTTATTTATTAATATAATGGATTTATAGTTTTAGTAGTGAACCTACCGACGTCTAACAAGTGTCGCTTTATAAGAACTACAAGATAGAATATATTTTAATCTTTTTACAATTTTTATAATACCGTTGAATAAAGAAATTCTTCAACTTCTAATAGAACTAGTTTTACGACTTTAATAATTATGAAATCAAAAACCATCTGATCAACGTTGGTAGGTTTAATATTAATGGAGGAACTACTATCTTTTCCACAATTTCACACCAACTAAATCACACATAAATTAGCAAAAAGATAATAAATTCATTTCCAATAATCTCTGCACCTTTGACAGGCGTATTTCCACTCCCCCCATTTCTTATTCGATTTTTACGATTTTTCTTTAGAACCGTCTACGTAGCCAGTCCGTAACTATTGCCGGAGGAATCCGAAGAATGTAGAAACCGTTTGTGTCCACGGTGCTATCAAACTAGATCGTCGGACAAATTGGAAAATAGAATCGATTCCCTTTCACTTATATCCTATCGGCGCAGCGCCAATAGTTGCTGTCACATTGCGGTTCCAGAGTTTCGAAAACTGTTCCGGGGAGCTATCTGCGAATAATACGACGTCCGACAGATAGATCGATACCCCTTTTGAAACTTGCCGCGACCCTCCTGCCTTCGAATAATTGGAACTTTCCCATGGTGACTATGACGTGCATTGTTCTTTACCTATTACTCGCGCGACACCTTCGCGATAACTTTCAAAAAATCACGCTGAACGAGGAGTTTCCCCGTCAATTCACCCCATTCACAACTTTATTTTCGTGCGAATACATCGGATTCTTCTAAACCTGCCGACTTTTATATATACAGGGTGGATCATGCAACTTGTGCAATTTTCACAAAATGCATTGAGCAATAAATTGTTCAATTTATTCGTTTATAATAATAAATATATAGTTTCGTGATTTAAAGAAGCATAATATGTAGAGCATTTAATTTTTTTATAAATGAAGCTGTGTCGGAGATTTCATGGTCTATTTTCTTTCCTTGAGTGGAATTCTATAATTTTTTATATTATTTTTATTATATTTTTATACTATTTTTATTACATTTCTACATAATTTTTTATACTACATTTTTATATAAAAATACAGTATTTAAGAAAGTTGCGTGGACCGCCCTGTATGTGCATCTTTTATTGTTGAAATCATCGTTAAAAGACAGATCAAAGAGTTAAGAACGGAATATTATTTTTCTTGTCGCTTCAACCAGCCGCAAACATTTCTTTGTATCCATTGCTTAATAAATTAGTCGGTCTAACGTACGAGACAGATTCGAGTTCGATCAAATTTCAAAAAGAAGTTATATAATGCGTTGGAACACGACGGTCTCTTACTTTCCAACGATAGTATGCTATCATAAATAGCACGCAGCACGCTATCATTAAAGATTGTAACTTAACGCTATCAGTATTTCCCTCGTAATACTTAACAATCGTTGTTCCGTTTCAATATTATCGCCGTAACAACAATCGGTATCAGAATGAAATTACGTTACAGAAACACTGAAAGAATAATCTCCACCTTGTTCGTTATTTCATCCAGCTCGCTCTTAATCAATTGAAACCAGAAATGCTCGCGACGACCTAGAACTCAACAAAAGGATAAATTTTCATCGAGCAATTCGTTGTAATATTACAAATGGTCGTTGCAACGCGCGAACCAGTGCTGGAAATGCGACGACGAGCCTCGGTCAAAGGTGAGAGAGAGAGAGAGAGAGAGAGTCGACGGGCGTTGGAACACATCGCTCCCCCGTCACTGCAAACATCGATTCATTTAGGCTGATCATTTTGAATCGGCTGCCGTGGAACAATACGTTTCGGTGTAACCTTTTCAAATTACAGTTAATGAATACGCGCGCCAGTTTGCTTTTGCCCCCGTAGCTTTCGTCGCATTGAAAAATTCATGCGGACGCATTGGTTCGCGCTCGCCGCGGTCCCGGCCGGGTTCAAGTGCGTCTTCTTGAATCGCGGCGCGTTAGCTTTTGCGGGGCCGGCGCGCGCGCGTTCATTGATGTAACGCGGTTTGGTTTAATTGTTGATTCGATCGCGACTCGTTAAACGTTCGAATTCCATCGGCCGCATTGCGGGGCGAGTTAACCGAACGCTGATACCCGGCCACTCCGTGGTCTACAGGAAAAATAACCGTTCGCCGGGGCATACGCGAATGATAACGATCCTAGTTAAGGGGCCCCGGCAACTACGTCGCTCGATAAAATAAACTCGGTTTTAGAGCCAGAACAACTTCCCGTTAATTTACTCGGCAATCACGGCTGCCCGTGATGGTGTTCGGTTGTATCTGATCTGCTTTCTTGATCTCTTTCTTCCTTTTTTTTTTCTGCCGCCCGTCCGTTCGCGTTTCTCCGCGATGGTAATTATTTCCATAAAAAAAGATACACTTTAAGTACAGGTTGGGGGATCCGTTGTAAAACAGTGCTCCGTTGCTGCAACCGCGTATATCGCGCGGCCGTCTTATCTCGATAGCGATAAAGATAATGATTTTTAATGGCGGTCAAAATCATCTGAAAGTATTTGAAATCTTGTTCAGGTTTCTACGGCTGCTAGGCGGTTGCTACAAGTTAAATGGAACATCGTGAATTTACTACGTTGCAACTCGCTTGTAACTCGTGTATATTATTGCAATAGGTGCTTTTGCTATGTTACAAGATGTTTTAATTTCGCTTGATCTCATTAGATGAAGCAGATTAAATCTTGGATGGATATCTTTAGCAATAACCTGTTAACGATAGGAATTTTATACTGTTATCTAGTCATCGATGTCTAAGTACTCTAAGTAATAAGTATAAATGTTTCTTTTTCTTATAAGAAATTGCTACGATCGAAGAAGCTCTAAGCGTTGTAACCCTAAAGGAGATGGTATAGAAAAGCGATCGCGATAAATATTACGTTCTTGTAGAAAATATACGGGGTGTATCAAAATTATGTGCACTCCGGGAAATAGGGGGTAGCTGAGGTTATTTCAAGTAACTTTTTCCATTGTCGAAATGCAATCTGCGGCTTTGTTAACGAGTTATTAACAATTAAAGTTGGTTGCGCACCGACGAGTTTTCGTGCTGCTGCGCACGCGAGCACGGACAACTCAGGGACGACTCAAGCCCGTCTCGGTGACAGGAGCCACGGCCACGTATCGCCTCTGAGCCGCGCTCGATCATCAAATAAGAATTTCATGAAATTCACAAATATTATTAATGAAAAACTTACCAATTCAGTTGTAAATGTTGTAATCCAGAAGATATAATCCACTTATGTAGAACGGCACAGATTACACTAACTGTCACTTTCACTTTCGCTGCATTATTATTCAACACTGATCACGAATTGTGTCGCCTTGAAAATGGCCGAATAAATTTAAATTCGGTGCTCGAAATGTCTACCGTCCATGTCGAGACATCATCTCGCCAGGAAGGATACTTGCCTTCTTGCAATTTCCTTGTTGTAGCACACGCGCCTCCATCGAGATGTGCATACACCCAAATTATTTTGAACTGTTCTTGCAGCGTGTACACTTTAAAGAACCGAGACGTTGTATCCACGAAATCTCAAACGAAACTAACCTTGACTGACCTGAACTGACTACGAAGATGTTCACACAGCTTCGACGCTCTCCGCTTCAATTGTTTCGAAATTTATTTCGGTGCTGCCACGTGGTTGTCGTGCGGAAAAATTTCGAAACAATTGAAACGGGAAGCGTCGCGCGTCGACTGTCCAGAAACAATTGGCGGCGACCTGACGACGTTCAAGTGCAAGGGTCGACACAGCTGTGTGAATATCTTTGTAGTCAGTTTCAGGTCAATCAAGGTCAGTTTCGTTCGAGATTTCGTTGATACAAAATCTCGGTTCTTTAAAATGTATGTACACGCCGCAAGAACAGGTCAAAATAGTTTGGGTGTATGCACATCTCGATGGAGACGCGTGTGCTACAACAAGGAAATTGCAAGAAGGCAAGTATCCTTCCGGGCGAGATGGTGTCTCGACATGGACGGTAGACATTTCGAGCACCGAATTTAAATTTATTCGGCCATTTTCAGGGAAGTGTCGCAGGAAACTTCGTACAAGTGTTAATTGTTGAATAATTCGTGATCAGTGTTGAATAATAGTGCAATGAAAGTGAAAGTGACAGTTAGTGTAATCTGTGCCATTCTACATAAGTGGATTACATCTTCTGGATTACAACATTTACAACTGAATTGGTAAGTTTTTCATTAATAATATTTGTGAAATTCATGAAATTCTTATTTGATGATCGAACGCGGTTCAGAGGCGTTACGTGGCTCCTGTCACCGAGACGGGCTTGAGTCGTCCCTGAGTCGTCCGTGCTCGCGTGCGCAGCAGCACGAAAACTCGTCGGTGCGCAACCAACTTTAATTATTAATAATTCGATAACAAAGCTGCGGATTGCATTTCGGCAAAGGAAAAGGTTACTTGAAATAGCCTCAGCTACCCCCCATTTCCCGGAGTGCACATAATTTTGAGACACCCTGTATAAACGTTGCAATTACCGAGTCACCGCACGAACTTAATTTTCGCTCCTCGTCCCAGCGTTTAATTTCTGTTCCAAAGTAATTCGATTTATACCTTTGACGAAAATCCAATTTTTTCGATCTTCTCTATCTTATCTTCCTTTCTACCCACTTATCCGCAAAATTGTGCTCTCCGGAGCACTAAAGTTTTTTCATTTCTTTCATTGTAAACTTTAATTATTGGGTCTACGGGAAAGTTTCCCCCGTTTCCTGATTACCTGGCTTTACAGCCCGGGATACACGGAAAAAAGTAGTAAATATTTACTGCTATGTACTTCGGTTTTGCGGTGGCGCATACCACATAAGACGGCAACGATAGCGCTACAATTTTAGAGCAGGACTCAGTCTTCTGTTCATAACATGCGTTCGTATGGAACATGTTCCAACACGCGAATAAGCACGATTATTAGCAAGGATCTAAAATATTTTGTATGTTTTATCATGAATAATAGAATCTCGACGCTAACTTTGATTGCTTTATACAATTTATTATGTATTGAAATTTTGTATAATTAATTATGATCTATGATTACTGTGGCAAGTGTAATAATTTCTCTGTTCTCTTTGTTTCAGGTAAGTTTCAATCCAATGATGCTTTGTTGTTCACCTCTGGTAACGTAAATGGAGTTTCAAGTATACTAATGCATGTTTTCCATACGAGAATTGTAATTTACTCGGTCATGTCTTTGGTTAGAATTATATTTACGGTTTAACCCCTTGCACTATAATAACGAGTCAGACTTGTGATAATGATTTCGTGCAAGATTTACTAAATATGAATATTATTAATTTCTTCTAAATCGAAATGAAATTGAATTTTTCTATTATTACAGTGTAGAAACGAAATTAAATAAAGACAATACAAAAAATCAACAATGATCTAGTTCTATTAAGGAATATATTAAGGACAAATAAGTTCTAATCAACGCAGCGTGAAAAGAGTCGCAGTGCAAGGGGTTAAGAGAGAAATCGTTGTTTCTGTTGGAGTCGTTTATTTGAATTATAAATAATTCATTTACAAAAATTAAATACCTTTACTTTTTATAGGGGTTGTTATTACACTTAGGATTTTTACTATTTTTATTATTCTTCTACTTTATTATTATATTATTTATTCTTTTCTTATTATATTCTTACATTCTTCTTAATTTATTGAGAACATCTTATTCAAATAAAAAATTACGTGAATAATTTATTCAGATGACCGCATACCGCATATTATACACCATAGACTTATTCTAAGACAAAAAAGGAAAAAAAAACAAATACATATCGAAAATTACAAATTCACATATTTATTAACCTAATAACTAATATTATATATTATGAAGGCAGTTTCTAAAATAAGTTTAGCAATTTAGCAGGATATGATATTTTTTAAAGTATGTTCCTTTATGCATTGAAACACGAGTAATATCGTGAGCGGTGATCTAAGTGTTAAATATAGGGTGTCCCGTGTTTTCCCGTACATAGGTACTTCAGCACTGTGTTCTATAAGTAAAAATGAGACTAAAATATTCTATAACAAAAAGTCTATAAATACAGATAAAATATAAACGCTGCTAAATACACTATTTCAAAACGATGCTCGTTCACGTTGATATCGACGAGTTATTGAATCTATTGTCGACTACATTTTGCTACTACTTCGTCCAATCTTTTCGCAGATAATGCCGATTTTTATAATTAATTATCTCTAGTACATCAGCTTTGTCGTATCTTTCGCATATCTTATCTTCGCGACAGCTGTTCAACAAAGTAATTACAGATTTTTCGCCGATCTTTTCGTGCAGAGAATACAATAACGCGCGACAAAAATACGGGACACCCAGTGTAAACAATTACGAAATACGTCGAGCGTCACTTTCCAGCGCTGCTAGCACTTTCCGTAGGTAGCGGTTCCCCCATTCTGATCCGTGCAGAGCACATGTCCCGATTGTGAGCGTAGCCAATTGCACGTGTCTGGCGGCGCGGGTGGGGGCGGGCACGTTCGGGAAAGGTCTCATTAAATCCGGGCAGACTTTTCCCTTTAATTCCATAACACGACGGGAATAATGTTGAAGGTTTAACATAACAAAGATGGCAGAGGAAGAGAGGCGGGGAAGGGAGAGGAGGAAGGGGGGTCTTTCGTCGGATGCACACGTCGGCAGACGCGATTACGCGAATTCGAATGCGAGCCAGCGACGTGTCCTCGAGCCGACTCCAATCAGGCTGACGTGAATCGCTGGCGCTCCTTTTCTTTCAATTTTAGCATACGCCCGGCTCGTAAAGCCAGCCGTCGAGGCTCGGCCGGTAAGCTCGATTCTAGTCTGGCCGTCTGCCAGCTACTGCTTCACGTTTCACTCCGGAGACGTTGCTCCCGCGCACGTATTTATCTCCCACACGGGGAACGCGTCCCCGTGTAATTCTCATCGACGTACCTGTCCGCCTTTCGCGTTACCCCTGAGCGTCGTCTGGAAATCCACCGTCGACACGCACCCACCCGTGCGAACGCTTGGACGGCCAGCCCCTCGAAACTTCGCGGATAGGCCGCTCTCCCCACCCTCCCGTCGAAATTTTTACCGATTTCCTGCTCCAATTCATTGTTCCGTGGGACGCAGCGGCTCAGCGCGAGACCGCTAAGTGCTGCCGCACTTTGCCACCGCGTCGAGCAACCAAATCGCATTAGCTCCAATGTTTTCGACACTGGCAACGGCCAACTTAACCTTTAGGCTGCCGGCATGATGCCGTACGGGGTCTCTGCTAATATCGCGCCGTATTTGGGCCAATAGGCGGGTTTCTTTCGTCCCTGGTCGATTCGTGAGAACAAACGCAATGGGAAACCGACGCGCCGCGCTGTTTCGAAACGTTTGAGGTTAGCTTTTACCTACTTATCAGAAATCGTGTCAAGAAAACGAAGTCTACGGATTGAAAAAGGTTATGTGATTTGATGCACTAATTTTTATAGAAAACAAACAGAGTTTAATGGATAAGGAATTCTAAGAATACATCTTTATGTCGTATTTTTTGATTTTGTGCATTCCATATTCTTCTGTGCTTTATTTTGTTCACTTTTGTATTAGAAAATATATTGTATTTTATTTGACGAATATAAAATTAATTATGCTGAAAGACAAACGAAAGCTACAGCAATTGGTCACTCCATAAACTCGGTATCTGTTTTCGAAGAATTTAGATTTTAATAACAGCATCTAATTTTCAAGAGAAATAATATATTCCGTGAAAATTAGAAACACTAGAAAGGTCCGGTTGGAGTTGAAAGTAGAAGGAGAGATTCTTGTATACGTCGGTATCGACGTTCGCAATATTTTACGCTTCGAAGTAGCGCTGAACGATTGCGAACGATTAAAAAAGTGCCGGAGAACGTATTTCCACAATAGAGCGGTCGTAACGAGTCGAGTGGCAGTTATCTCTTAGCTCGTCGATCGATGGAATCAGCTTCGAAAATGAAAGTAAAGCTGTAATGTGCCACCTTTCAGATTGTGAACTTTAAGTGTGCTCGTCGAGCTGGTCTTGCTTACTTAGTCAGCAGAATAAAAGCACTGCAATCCCATTCGACACGATGAGGCCTCTCCATCTCCGTACGAGTGCATAAAAGTTACTACGCGCTTTTAGATCCGATGCATCCGACGAGATTCCAGATCCCCCCCCAGGAATCACATTTTTCAACGGTATCGCGAACCTTTGGCCCGCGTTATCCTATTTGCAGTTGTCCCCGATGGTAAGCTTTGTCCTTTCAGAAAGGTATTGTCTGAGTAGTACGACTTCTGTCAGCGATATTTTAATGCTGCGATACTTACCGATCACGTGATCATCTTTTCAGACTCGATGGTTGATCAAATCGATGCATCCGTGTCATTAATGAATATATTCGGTCGTAAAAATTTAGTTCAACGTTAAATTTTCATTTCTATTTTGATTTTATTTATTTCATTAATCGCGAAAGATATTTAATATTTAAAAAGTTATATAATAATATTGATGCTTACGATAGTACAATCTAACATTTATCTTAATAACATTTATCTTAATAATAGATAAAAAAATTAATGGATATCAACCAGTTCACAGGTCGGAGAAAAAAGCTTTTTTATTATTTTAATATAATAAATATAACGAATATGGTTATTCGTATCCTACGTTTATATATTTATACACGTTCTTAGCAGCATAGGAATTATTATAATCATAATATCATTAATTTGACATTTTAGACTTTTGGAAAATGCTCGTCGCCGCAAATAATAGCGAATTGCTCTGAAAAAATACGGCGAAGCGTTCATCAGTGCGGAGAGGTTGAAAAGCCAAAAATTTTTCTGAAAAAAAAAGGAAACGTGTCTTTTTCCTCTTTTAGTAGCGCAGTTCGTTAAAAATGCAAAAATGTCAGTCTTGTATCTCGTCGCTAAATTAACGTAGCGCAGATAGCGCTCTATCTATCGCGCGAAACCTCTCTTTTGTTTCCGGTCAGGTTCAAATCCCCAGTTCACTAATCTTCTCTTTCTACTTCCGCGTTAACGTTCTTGCCTTTTTATTATTCAAGATAAAAAAAATCCCGGAATATATTGCACGTCCATGGTGTACCGAAAGCGTGTGCTTCTTATATTTTCATTTGCTGCGTCTGCCGCAAATGTGTACTTAAAGGTGCTTAGGGAAACTTAACAAATATAATATTTAATAAAAAATAATATTTAATAAAAAATGATATTTAAAAATTATAAAGTTATAGATACGAGTGTTTTTAATAATTCCGCTTGTTTGTTGATCTTTCTTCGATGTAGCATGTCGAAATATAACGGATTAGTTAGTGAGAGAATAATTGAGCGAAGAAGTGAAACGAGAGTTACTGTGATAGGTTAAGTTGAAATGCTTTCGCTTTAAGATCTCTGATTGCATGCATTTTCTCTGCATTCTTTTCGGATGTTATCAATTCATGGTTTTTCTTCATTTTCACCTGAATACATACTTTCTGTGGCTAACGGTTCCCTTCGGACCTGGCATGGACACGGCTACCTCACTATCTACCTAACCCCTTTACTTTCTCTCTTCACGACCATGTCACTTTCTCTGAGGATTACCGCGTGCTCCTTCTTTTGATTTCTCCGTCTTCGGTCTCGATATATCGTCATTTTTCCCCACTCTTTCTCTTGTTCTTTTGTGAGATTTAATCCTTAACCCGTTAACTGTTACGCCCTCTTCGAAATGTGTTGCAGAAAGCAACGAAGCACCTTCTTCACGCGATATGGAATTTTTTCATAAAGCCTCGGCACTCAAATATTAAAATTTACGTATATATTTAAGTTAATTAAAATTTACGAATATATTTCAGTTAATAAAAATTTACGAATATATTTCAGTTAATAAAAATTTACGAATATATTTAAGTTAATAAAAATTTACGAATATATTTAAGTTTCAAACAGCAACTTTGTAATACAAATTTGTACCATTTGTTAGCAACGACTGTACTCGTCAAGAGCAACTGGTAACAGTTGACCGGTTAAAATATTATGCCCCTCATTGTTACTGTTTCAACACAAATTATGTTACAACCAATGTTCGATCTGGACTCCACGTTTCTACAACACGGACCTCCGCTCTCCGTGCTACACTTACAATTGCAACATTAATTAACACGTTCCGGTCCGCGTTACTACACGCGTGTATTATGCGTCCTCCGCGTACATTATCCAAACACAGTGGCGCATCCCCAATTAGTTCTTAGAATCGAAGTTCCACCGTATTACCAGTCTTTTCAGTTCCCTTTTCCTCGGTGTCGAATAAATCACCGGAGTTTCCAGGGATCGTTGTAGTCGAGCAACAGCCGCGACCTCCGGCTTCCCTGCCTCTTAGTCGGTTGTATCTTATTGCAAGCGTGTGTCGCTTCATTTCCGAAAGCATATAATTGTTCGGCCAGAACGGTCACACCTAAGAATACTTTTCCGTGGCAACACGGAGACCGTGTCTCGATTTAAACTCTACACCGCCGTGTCTGGTCGAGATTTGACGGAACGAGGCCCGCAGGGCATTGCGCCGCGCCGTTAAGCTTGTAACGCGGTCAAGATGAATATTACGTCCACCGTAAGAGAGGGATAAATTGTTCAGACGCGAGCGTAGAGATTGCGGCTCGTGTTACACACGTAACTGGAGCTTTAAGGCACGCATAGAGGGAGAGGGAGAGAGAGAGAGAGATAGGGATGGGAGAGATAGGTGTGCACACATTCCCGCCGCTAGAATTCGAGTCGGGGAATTTGGATGGCGCTACATCTGCAACATCACGGTCCAGTTACAGGGATCAATGTTTGCGCAATCGATGATTTTTTTCCCAACTGTTCGAAACACTTTTCACGCAACGGCCGACGGCACTCGGAAAGATATACGCGTTTGTTTCAACGCCGCTCCACTTTTCCGAAAACAAACGGGAATTCTCGTTACGGGATAGCGTACTTCTAACGTTACAGGACAGGTTTAATCATGGCGACGGTAATCAAGCGGTATCACAGCATCGAGTTCCCAACAATGGGATCCCCGACATCGGAACATCCAAATGTTTACCACGAAATTGATTTGCATAATTTAACCGCTGATATTAATAGTCGCTTTTTGGGTACTTTCAAGTCGTTGTTGTCAATGGATTGGCAATAGTTTGCTGTTAGAGGTTCATTAAGCGTTCGCGAACAGTAATCATTTTAATGAGCTGCGAGCGTAGGCAGGTGATTTATTCTTGGATATCATATTACAATAGTTGTGTAACTATATAACTTGTGTGCAACGAATGTTACAGCGTCCAATACAGATCGAATTAAAGTGACTAATGATTTCAAAAATTAAATGCTATATGACTCTATATATATATAGCTATTTTAAATATACTTGCTACGTATGTGTGGATACATATATTGTCACATCTTTACATTATGTCTCATTGATATGTATCTGTACATATTACTTCAGGTTAAAAAAAAATAGAAATCATAAATTCTCCGACCAATTTTCCTGAAAATGGCAGAATAATGCACTCTAAAATTTGCAAAGAGTATTAAATTGATACCAGAAAGTTAAACCTTGTACAATAATTTCTAACAAAATGTCGCAAAAGAGGAAGATTAAATAAAATATTTCGAACAGCTGAGCCGGAGATATTGTGAACATTTTTCGGTTACGCACACGTTTTTCCACTGTCCGGGTTCGCCGAAAGTGGCGGATTGCTTATAATATCGACTTCGCTTTTAATTCGCCGTGGGTCCGTACGTCGCGTGAACGATTGATTCGGGGAAATTACGTTCGAATACTATAATTGTATCCGAACGCAGACGGCGGGACCGAACTTATTTAAAGCGGGCGAAACTCATGACAGATTCACGGGAAACTTCCGGAAATTGGTTACGGGCAACATAAACGAAGATAAATCATCGGCACAGAAGTTTCGCCGGTGGAGGGGGAGGAGGGGAAGAGCACCGCTACCACAAGATAAACTACCGTCGCACAATACCTAATTCCGATCACGGCCGGTCACATCTTCGCGTACTTGTGGCCGACTGTTTTACGAACGTCGTAAATTAATTAAACTTCTTGACTTCGCGCCTTTGCGGCCCGACCCCGGCAATTGATAGGCTTCCGCGCGGATTATGCGAACGCGAGCAAATTTCCGCCGATTTTCGAAACGACGACGGCGTCTTCGCGACCGTTTTCTTTCCATCGGTTGATCGCCGATTTTTGTGCAGCGTGAACAATTTTCTGTGTCGTTTGCGAGAAATTCAAGTAGGATAAATACATATTATGTTAGTTGATAATTTGAATAAGTCAAAGGTAATTTAATAATATTATCTGTTATATTTAAATGTAATATAATATATATCTGTTATATTGAAATTAGAACAGAGGAAGATACGAACTTCTTGCAACTACGATTTCTTTAACAATTATATTTTCATCAGCAATGATCAAAGTCAACAATAATCCTCGGTAAAAGAAAGAGAATTTTCATTTATTTTATATCAATAATATATGAAAAATATATATGAAATATTATGAAATATATATGATATATATGATTGTGAAATATTATGATATATATATATATGAAAAATTGATATTTACTATTATTTCTAAATACTGAATAACATCCGTATTTGGAAGATTTTTATACAACATTATAGTGCAATGGATCTATACAATTATTGGGTAAATATTGCCAGGTTTTGAAATATTTATATTTTTATTTGCAAACAAGTTACATCGACGTTGGAAAGGTACATATTGGAAATAGCAACGTTCAATAATTTTCAAGTAAAAAGTCTTGACATATTTTACGAATATCTTTTATTGTACCCGACAGTTTAATTAAAATTTATAAACTGGAAATTATATGTAAATATTTGTGATTGGATACAGAAATTAATGTTTTCGATTTATTAAATTACTTTTCCCAAACTACAGTCTTGTGCTATATTTACGTCTTATACTTTGTTCGCGGAAGCTTTTATTTGTAGTAGCTTTGTTCACGCTAATCCCTATTACAAGAAACTAAGAGTCTTATGTTTTCATAAGCTTCTTTCACGGATATGAAAGTTTCATGCAGTTTTCACTATTGGGGGCTGCCGGTGAAAGCCACGTGCTTTTGGGAGAAATAATTTTGACATTAAAGAGAGGCACTTGCCGAAAGCTCTAACAGTAAAAACCCTTCTTCCAGTAACATGGAAGACGTTGCAGCTCTCGTGTTGCCGATGAAATGATAATGCGACCCAAAAGTTACGCTTATAAATTGTTTACAACATACTTGTGCTAATTTCGTTTTTATAATGCATGAGAGTTGTTTGTTTCGTGCGTGAAATTGTACAGAAGAAATTAAAAGGTCATCGAAGGAAAGGTCAACTGAAAAGGTCATAAATTTGATAATTTTAACATAATATTTACATTATTATAATATTTATAAATCAACAACATTTACATTATTATAATCCTGCAACTGATTTTAGAGATCTTCTTTTCTGTAATATTTAGTTATCACATATTGTATTTTATCTGCACCAACACGAACTCATTTTAAAACGATACATTTGAGCTGATAAAGATCAAAGAAAGGGTTTTAATATCAAATAAATGCATGGAAGATAATAGCTACGTTTTGGAAAGGCAATTGTAAAAGGAATGTCCCATTTAGAAGGATTCTTTCATAAAAGGAATTCAATTGAACACTGAACCAATAATTAGATTAATATTAATATTATTATTAATACATATTGTGCTATATATATTATATTATTATTGTATCTAATTTAGCAATGCTTGCAAAAGTAATTGATGTGGCACAATTCTACTTTGCAATTTCAATTTAATTTAACACAATACTTGAATCTTATGACATTTTTGGGGTTGTTAACATGGCGGTCAGGAAAGCTAAATAAATTGTATTAAATAACAATGTACTTCCTTTGTTAACATTTGTAATATAGTTTCCGAGTGTAGAAACGCTTCGTTCCATCGAATGTCTTCACAGTTTAACGTGTCCGCCGAACCCTTTTTTATTTCGAGGATTTATCAAACCTCGCGCATACATTTAACGTCGAAAAAATTCAATCGCGTTAATACGTTACACCGGAGAACAATAAATTGGCTCCTCTGACAAGTTTCTCCCACGTTCAGGACATTCACGGTGTCTCTTTCGCAGCAGCGACTCACCTCGATACGCTGCACTCGATAAAGCGCTCCGGCAATCTCTCGAAAAATCGATCTTAATTCTTCGCGATTAGCCAACTCGGGAGAAGATTCCGCGGAGATTACCGCGTCTCCTTCATTCATTTCCCAGCTGATTAAACATTTTCCCATAAATTTGTCACGCGAAACGAGCGCCCGGCACCGTCGACCAGCTCTAATTCAATTAAACGAAGTAACACGCTCCATTGATTTAAGATTCTAGCGGAGTCTCGCCGAGCCGGGCCCCCGCGGTCTCGCATCCCCTTCGCGCGGCTCTAGCCGTCGCGAACAAGCATCTCCTACGACGTTTTCGCAACCCACGTGGAACCACGTGCGCAACCTCGCCAGGCGACGTTGCAAAATCGACCGTCGCACGGATTTAGTTTTACTGGAACGGCGGCCCGGTCGAGGAAAAATTCGAATCGTGCGCGAGAACCACGGTCGGTCTCGACGCCGGATTCTGTCCGGGAACGGCTGAAGATGATTTACGCGAAGAGACGAGTCTCGGAGATGACTTGAAACATCCCGCGAACGTTTCACCGTCGACGTTCTCCTCCAACTTTCGTAAACGCCGGGAACTCTTGGAAGTCTAGATTGACTTGAAATTACAGAAACCCCCCGGTACATGTCCATACTTCAGCCTGTGGCCTCCGTTTCCGCTGCGCGATGTCCTTTTTACGTTTTCCGCTCGTCTCCTTTTTCGCGAATTCGAAGATCAGAGCAGGCAGTGTCAAGGTTGTCGGGAATGTTAACGACCGATTACCAGATCTTCGTTGACACGGTTCATACGTACAATTTTAATACTGTAGTTTTATCGGTCTTTTAATCATTTTCGGATCTATTTAGTTATATCGTAGAATTTTTTCATTTTCATTGGACTTTTCTGTTACGATTTTATATTACTGATGAAAGTAAATTAAAATGATATAATGTTGCGGTTTCTTTTAAGAGTGTATAAGTTACTGCAATTATACTGTATGCGTTCGATTTTCTTGATGTTTTTGATTTTATATATAATTGACTAAAGATATCAAGGTGTATATTCTGTTTAGCTAGTTGTTTTTGACGAGTATACTTGTCACGAAGAAACGAGAACATGTTTTATTATAATTGCCTGAATGGTACTATCATAAGCTAGTTACTATGTTCAAACATCCTTGAACACAATTTTGGTATTTTTTATTTGTTATAACCATTTTTAAAAATGCAATATAAGATTACGAAATATCATTTGCAAGTCGTCTGCACGTAAATCACAGTGCCGTATAAATTTCAACGTGACAAGGGTATGATAAAAATTACTTTTTCATAAAATACAAGAAATTGTTAACTCCGAATTGTTTATCCATTGAACAAAACACCTCGATCTGTATTTTGTCCCACAAATCTATATTTTGTTTAAAATATGTATCAAGTCTAAAATTTCAAGATGACCTCAATTTTAGAACTTTGCATTTCAAAGTTTCGGTGCAACATTAATAAATCACCGTCAAATTTCAAACGTCTTTCTCGAAGTTCTACGAAAATAGTTTGAACGCGCTCTATATTATTCAAATATTTACCAATCGAAAGACTGCCGAAAGTTTGCCAATCAAAGGAAATTAATCATTTTATATAATAATTCGTTTCCTTCTATTTTTACCAAACGAAAAACTACGGAGAGACTGTCAATCAAACGAAATTAATCATCTTATATAATAATTAGTTTTCTGTTATTTTCGCCGTGAAGTAATATCCTCGCCGGTGCTAGCAAAGGTTCATTATTTATTATCTGTCGAGCCATTATTAGACTATTCGTAAACGAGTCGGCGATCGTACACACACTGGTTTTATGAAATCCTATAAAAAATTCTTCGACGAGCAGTGAGCGACCGGTTGTTGCAATGTACAGTAAGGTGTATTCAACTTCACTGTTTCACGAATGGATACGGTTTGATGCGCATAATTGGAAAAAGGTAACCATGTTTGGTGTACGTACTATGATTGAGGCAAGTTGTTGATGGTTAGGGTAGTTTATTAATTCGATTTGGACAAGCGGCAGGTAGCGGATTCTATTTTCGACTCAATAGATTCCTTTTCTTCCCGAATGCGTTCCTGTTTGGTAATGACTGTGATCGAGCGAAGGAAACCATCGATTATCCCATAGTTACTGGTATGACGAATAATACAATCTTTATGCAAAATAAAAATTTCCATCTTACGTTATATCAAACAGAAATTAGATAAAACTGTATGTCATCTTTTCATGGTGTTAATACGAGGAAAACTTTTGCTGCAAATGCATAAAGTCTATTTATCAATAATTTATTTAAATCGTCATCGAGAGGGACTGCAGCACAGTTTCTATAATTATTTAATTCTGAATTGAAATTAAATATGTAATTATTACTAAAATTATGTAATTATTACTAAATTATGTAATTATTACTAAATTATTAATAATACCGTGGATGTCTGCTTACGTTTAAAAATAACGCTGACCATTATTCTTAACTACCGCTGACTGATTGCTAAGGCGATTTAAAATAATATTTTCCTTAACGAAAATGTTAATCGCAGCTTCGTTAAGAAGTTATTAGCTAAAAACACGGACCAATTAAAAATCGCCTACGCGCCAGTGATCGCGCGGGCGGGGCATCACCGGTACCATCTCTCCGATTGGTCACTGTTTTTCGTTAACAACTCGTTAACAATGCCGCGGAGAGTATTTTGGCCATGGAATAATTCACTCAAATTCCCCTAATGAATCAACCCCTTCCGTTGTAACAGGAATTCTGGGACACTCTGTGTATTCTCGATGGCCGCGACAATTGCCACCGAACACGAAGCTAAAACTGAACAATGGCGGAGTGACTTTTAGAATCCTCGCCGGTGAAATTAATCCGTGGCCGACCACAAAATACATTTTAGGAGGAATCCTTGAACAATGGTGACTTGAAATCGTCCGCATCGTAAACCCCCCGGTCCTCGGTGCTCGGCGCCAACAAAGGGGCCGAGAATTCTATATCCTTGATTCGCGTGATAATCTACAAGCAAGATGGTCGAAGTCCCACAAATACTCCGGGAGTCGTAGTCGATCTCTGCACCGGCCCCTGCCGGCCAGCTCCGTATCATTCCTCAAAGAGAAAGACAAGATCTTCTTGGCGCGATGCACTGGTACGCGTGCGTGGACATACTGTGAATAATAAATAGAGGAGTCGGTGCGGCGATAAAGCTTCGCTACGCGTTATTACTATATTACACGTGAGGGGCGCAGCGACGTTCCTCTCTCTCTCTCTCTCTTCGTTCGTTTCACCCTAGGCCTGTCCATCCTCTGCGTTTCTCTCTATCTCACGACCGTCTCTGGTTCTACCTATACACCGGCCGTAGAGTAGAAATGAATACGGCACGGGACTAACACATGCGTGCCGGTGTGCGTGAGCCCGCGCGTCGATGTAGATCACGCGAGCTCGCGTGCAAGATCTACTCTTTCTCCTCTCTCTCTCGTTCTCTCCGTCCCAGCCCCGATATACCATGCTCCGCTCGCATCTATCCCCCGCGTCTCGTCGGGCCACCTCTCTCGGCCCCCCTTCGTCCGCCATCGGTTCCGACCAGGGAACGTGGCCAGCGAACTCTCGTCACGTGTACAGGCTGGTTCTAGTAAATGGGCCGAGCTGTAGATCTGTTCCAGGCGAATTTAGACAAATTTTACGGTACTTCACGAGCTCTGGCAGCAACAGCACGTTTTCTAACCAGAAGTATATCTTTTTACTGGTAGATCGATTTGATGAAACATTCTCGGTAAGGTGATATTAGGGTGGTATATATATTATGATGGTATGTATATTATACATACGACGATCCTGGTTTATTTAAAATTGTCTATAAAATGTGAAATATTTCGTAAAATATTCATCACTTTGGTATTGTACCCTAATATATTCTTATTGAGAATGTTGTATATAATCTATTCAACTGAAAAAAATATGCAGTTCTATTTTTTTAAAAATTGCAAGCGCACCGATGTATGTAATTGGGACCTTTGCAGCTCGGCCCTGGTACTAGAATCGCCCTGTATACGCGTAGCTCGTCCACGGCCACGCTCGGAACCCTCCTCTCTCTTGTCTCTCCTCTCCTCGTCTCTTCTCTTCTATTCTCTTCTCTCCTCTTCTCTTCCCTCTCCCTCTCTCTCTTCTTCTCTCCTGTCTCCCGCTTGCCCCGACTCCCACGCTCCTCCGCGTTACTCTGAATCCGGCCGGCTGTGGCATTTTAATTTCTACCTGCACCGCCACCCGCGCGTGTATTATTTCCATAATTTAGGCCAGCGCCACCGACGAGAGAGAGAGAGAGAGAGAGAGAGAGAGACCGACGTTGCGCCGTGGCTGACACATGCCCGCTACACACCCCTGTACGCTTCTATCTCGTCGAATGACTCACCGTCACCGCGTTGCCCGACTGCGAATCAGTGACGGGGTTGCAAATCGTTCTTCGGGGCGAGACCGCCGCGATTAGATCTGCCGAGCTAGATGGTCATTGGGTAACGAACGACGATCCATTTGATGGCTGCGTTCGAGTCACGGAGCTGATTGTCGAGCACGCTTACCGAGCGTTGGAACAGAAAGCCTCGCTGTTCGAAGAACCGCTAGATTTATCGCCTTGGGGTAAACTACTTTCGGTGTATTCGTAATAATAATGTCGCCCGCGAGTGCTACCACCTCCCCCTGGCAAATTGTGCTCGATCAAGCGTGCCGAACGCTCGCTCGTCGTGAAACCTTTTCGTGTTTTGCTTGCATGCGCGTGACTAATGTTAACCGGTAATATGTTAACCAGTCGGCCGTTGCAATCTTTTTTGAAAAATGTCCGCCTTAAATGTGTTGCGAGTATTAGGCGACAAGTATTGTACTCGACTCCATGCACTTTTATCGTTTTATTTGTTTGTTCTTCATTTATATTTAGATTAAATTAAATATTATATATAAATTAAATAAGTACATTAAACATAGCTATATTGTTACGACGGAAGCTGCCGATTGTGGAGATCGAGAGAAGTTGGCCGTCGGATCGATATTGTGGTTTCCGGCCAACGAGGTTGTTTAATGAGAAGCATAAAGCTGTCGAAGCGAGAGGACGCATCAAAATGATACCCTTGATATTGTACAGTTAATCTTTGTAAGAGTTGTGTATTGTGTCAAGTGCGAATAAAGTGTTAAAGTATAAGTTCACCGGCGTGGCGAGGCCGAAGCCTTCGCAACAATATATTATTTTGACAAATTTTTACGCATGACAAGTACGCCTGCTCATTGTCACAAGAAATATTACCACTTCTTCATGACTAATTTTTTGTAGATGAAAATGACTTATACAAACGGTCACGCGATTTTTCAAATGATATTTCATTATTTGGATTTAAAATGAAATCATTTTGTACTCTATTTGTTATTTGATCAAGTGTTTGTTCAAATATTTTCTCAAATAATCAACGTCAACATAATTAAATACGTCAACATAATAATCAAATAATCTACGTCAACAATGTAAGTTGTTAAAACCGAATTAAATTATAAAAATCCCATTTCATGTATTATTAAAACTGATCTGATCTCAACTAAATTTAGTCGAGTATAATTAATGCTATCCAATCATTTTCAGTTGACCTCAAACAATCAATTGAAGAATTCTTATTAATTTCAGTTCTAATAAGTTCGACAATTCTCGCGTCAAATCTCTCGTCAATTTATATTTGAGAATAATTGAAATAAGAAATTATTCAAACGAGATATTATTTGATAATAATTGATTCGAAAACAAAATAAAAATAGCTTCTCATATTAACCGTGGAATAAAAGTAATAAAATATCTCTAATACCCGGACTATTTCAAATAATTATTTCTTATTATATTTCATCAGATTTATATTTCTTTTAATCATTCCAACCAATTACAACTTTCGCTGGTACTCCCGCATAGCAAACCAGTCCCTAGCATCTCGGGAAATGTCAAATAGTTTGGTCCAATCGTAAAAAGATTTGCCATTTTCGAATGATATCCGAATATTTCAGCGAGTCAGCTGTATCTACTAATAATATTTGCACAGAGGGCGCGAGAGTATGCATAATTGTTCTTCGGGACGAGGCGTTAAAAGTGAAGAAAAGCAAGAGCTAGGTGCCGACGACGGCGAGTTAACTCGGCCTAATTCCGCCGCGGAAGCCTAAGCGTCCACCATGGAGAAGTGGCGGAGCATTATTCTCAAATATTTTCTTTCAATATCACGCCGGGTAGCGTCCTCGGAGCGACGAAGGAAGACTGAGAAGAAGTTCTCCCGTAGACACACACACACACAAACACACACACACACACACACACACACACACACACAGCTAGAGACACGGTCTGTGGCCGCCGAAAGCGTTTACTAGGTTTGAAAGCACGATTTTCATAATAACGTGAAACCACGCGAATGGCTGCCAACAATTTGCCGCATACACGGACAATACAGGGTCATTAGCGAGGAAACATTACACGCGTACCTGGTTAACGTACGCATTCTGCGTGAGCCGCAATATCTGTACGGGATGTCTCATGAAACCAGAATAAGCTATACGGGCCGGATAGCTTACGCCGTTGGAACGCTGCTCGAAGCCGGAAAAACCACCCACCGGGATGTTCGTGGCTAATCGAATCGCGTTAATAAATATACGTATATTCGTCTCTTCGTTTCGTAAAATTTCTGGTGTATTATCTGAAATATTCTTATGCGGCCGGGGCAAGCTCGCGCGATGTTTCCAGAGCTGTTAGCCACGCTCTCGCGGGAAACTTCATAGCGCGAAAATAAAGTTCTCGGAGAACGGTATATAATCGCGAAACAACTCTAGAGGTCTAGTTCTCTGAAGGCATGAATCAGTAGCGTACGTTACGCAACTCTAGAAGAGAACGCTTCCATTCGTTTCTTTTGCAATTAAGCAAGCTCGCGAACGCAATTAACGGAACACAGGAAAATATTGTTCGTTTTGATTTAATAATTTCAGAGATGTCCCCTGATTTATTTTTCAACTCCAAGGATTGTAAACATATGTTTCAGAGAAACTTTCAGATGAATTTATTTATTTTAGTAAGTAATTTATAGTAATTATTATAGTAATTATTATAGTAATTATTATTTTAGTAAGTATTTTAGTAAGTATTCTAGTAGTTTAATAGTTGTAGTGTAACATATGTTTTAAGCCATGTTAGTTTCAATAATTTCTCTGATAGAACGAGGCATTTTTATATGTTTTAAGATCTTAATAACAAAGGAATCAATTTAAAATTTAATTAGTTAGTTTCTTTTTGACAAAATGAGAAATTAGATGTATATTCAAGGAATAGCAGCATTTCGTATAACGACGTGTATACTTGGCAAAAACAGCTAATAGCTGACGGGTTAAGTAAATATAGCTACGCAAAGTAATAATTAATACTTGAGTAAATATAATAAATAAAATTACAAGATAAAAGAATCATTTTATTACAAATTAATTATGTATTATAATACGTACATACACGTTTCAAAGAAGTTGTAACTAACTGGTTGAAAGAAACGTTCGCATTTAATGGACCATGTATGAAATCTTCATCACAAATTTGACAGATTGTTAATAACAATCAATCGAAGAAAAGTTCTTGTGCTATAATAATATTAAATTAAAATGATAAAAGATTAGGAGATGGAAAGGAGTAATGAAAGAAAAGGAATGATACGTAGACAAATATAATAGAATAGAAAATAAATGGCGAAGATAATTAAGCAAAAATAGAGGAGACTGAGAAAATAATACAGGTTAATATGGTAAAAGATTGTTAAAAATTTCCTAACGGAAATTAGCTATAAATTCATATCTGTTGGAGCGTGCATACATGTATGATTCATAAAAATGCCTCGAACATTCCCTGCGCATCTTCGTCGGTATGGGCGTGACGTTTAATTACACAGGGCTGTTTCCTACTCGGCCGAAGACGGTTTTCATAATTGAGGGGACAACACGATTCTCGGTAATTTCGTCGGACTATCGTATTGACGACGGTCGATCGCCACGGTGGGTTTACGCGACGCATAAACGCAAGATCGTGTTACGTTAGTTGGCTACATAATAGATTAAATTGAACACCCTCGAAGGGGGGCCCGGAGGATTACGAAGACACGCCAGACATCCGAGTTACGCCCGCTAAATCAGGTAGCGAGATTGCCGGCCGTTTTCACGATAACCGTCCTCGTCGTCGACGTAATAACACGCGGCCGCTAATTTCACGATCGGATGTAATCTTGGCATCGGCTGCGAGCGAAGATCCGCCGCGCCGAGACGTTTCGCGGAGATCGTTTCTCCGTTCGCCGGGGAATTCTTCCACGCCGACGTGTCTTCGCGGTAACGATTGAAACGCAAATCCGCCTTTTGCGAGTCCGCGAGTCAACGGTTAGTCACACGATCTCACCGGAAAACGAAAATTATTTACAACGCAAAAAGTTCAAGAATACCGTCGCGAGATCTGTCGATAAGTAATTTCAACAAATTCTGTTCTTTCCGAGAAGATGCTTTCAAGGATGATGCAACCGGTTACACTTTTCAACGCTCACCCTTTTAACCCTTTCATTGCCAACTAAAACGTGGAAGTCTAACAGAAGAGACATCCACTTTTTACATCATTTTTATGATCCTATATTGACGCGCGTTACGAAAAGCAACGCGTTTTATTTTTCTCGCGAAGACCAACACGTTCCGGGTTTGTTACCGGGGAGGAGCATGTTTCATCTGTCCCGTCCAAGACCGCTATGCTTCATATTTATTACGAAAACTAACGCGTTAGTTATTTCTAACACGTTCAGTTATTTCAGCGAAGACCGGCACGTTTCAGTCTGCCGCGCACGGCCGAAAGTTTCTGCAGCGAGCGCATTAAGGCGACGAATTAATTACGCTAGACACGATCGATATTATAATAATTATAGGCAGACGAATACGTAATGAATGACTTGATAAAACATTATTATGAAATAATGAATAGATAGAAAGGGATTTTATGACGCTAAGCCTAGGTGCTAAGTGTAGTTTCTTGTCTGAATTTCATTGCGTTTATTAAGTAGGAAAATAATTTTATTAATTTATTTAATGCGACATTCTTTGCGGCAAGGAATTAGACATGCTATTTTTCGCAGTAAGGAACGAAACGTGTTAATATTCGCGGCTGGAAATGAGACGCGCTGGTTTGTTCGTGGTAGACTGCTGAAACGTGTTAGTTTTCGCGGCGGGGGAGCATAACTTGCTACTCTTCGTCGCGAAATACAGAAACATGTTGGTCTCTTCGTCGCGAAAATCGGAATGTGTTGCTCTTCCTGGTCAGAAAGTTTATCCTCTTAGACACGGCTGGCATTTTGTGCGAATAAGATTGTTCATAACGAAATTACCATTTTTCTTAATATACTCTAATATTTCTGCATTTATATGTACATTTATATATATATATATATTTCGTTATGAACAATCTTATTTCATAGTGCATTGTAATTATACACTTTTACTTTTTATCGTTTACTTTAGTAACTAATAATATAATTGAGTAAAGCATGAAACATCCGCGAAAGCCGCTACAATGGAGCGTCGTGCCTAAGAGGTTAATGTGACAGTCTTCGTAAGAAAAATGAAACGCGTTTAATTGTTTTAATAAAATCATATTACTAATACTTTTAAAATCATATTACTTCTACTTGTATAGATTACATTATCCACAAATAGTGCATTCCCAGTATCATGTACGACATATGGAGAACACACTTTTAGAATTATAAATCGAAATAGAGCTCCATTTCCAGTTATTAACATTTAATGATTAAAATAAACGTAGGCATGAAATAAATATGAAATTTTTGAATTTGTAAAGCAGTGATTTTAGACAAAGATATCTAGTTACTTGGTAATAATTTTATAGATTCGTCAAACATAAAATGAGAAGATTAACAACTAAGAATGTTCTATTAATTCTAATTTATTCAATTCACGGAAGGAAGGAGTTATTGCAGCTGTAAAATATAGAAAGGGGTTGCAATAACTAACCAATAATGTCGCCGGATTGGAAGGTCGAGCCAAAATGACTCGTCGCAACATCCCAATGTGATTTGTTCTTTAATCTACAGCTATAGAAACTGTTTATTCATACACTTGGTATTCCGAGCAGTGCAGTAGGTGCAGCAGGTAGGTGCGACGGTCATGGTATCTTTTTTATCTTGTGCCACCGCAACCTGTTTCACGGGAAGAGTTAGAGACCATCTTCTCGAGAACTATTAGACGCGGCGACAAAATTCTCCTTCGGTATTTCAGAATTTATCGAGCCCTTTTTTTGTGACAAATGGGACGCTTCTTGGCCTCCCGTTGGGGGCGCTGGCAGGGGGTCTCTCTCCCATTTGTCAGGAAGAAGATTCGAACGTACCCCCGAAATGTAGGATTCTATCGTTATCTGGAAATGTTCCGGGGAAAACGGCGTGTACCGGCTTCCCCGATCGGCTCTACGCCATTTTCACATGCATTAGGGTAGGTTATTAGGCTGTCACCTTATCGCAGAATTATGGTGCGTTCGACGGAAGCGGGTCTGTTAATTTTTCGACACGATTGCTCTGCCCGCCTCGCATACGTTTCTCGGAATTGCCGGCTTCGCGTGAACGGTGGAAGCATAAGGACGCCGATCGCGCAGACGTATTCACTTAAATTAACCCCTTGCCGTACCATTTTCTTCACAATTACTATGATTAGAATTTTCGTTAACCCCCCAATTTCTTAGAACATAAAGGAATTTTATATTTATTGTTTTCTTACATCTTCTTGAATGTCGAAATATTGGCGACAAGAGAATAGAATTTGATTTCTACTTAAAGCAACGGGTACATATTGGTACGTCATAACTTATCACTAGGAATCTCCATCACGAGTCTGACACGTTAATGTACGGTAAGGGTTTAAATCGTTGTATTGATATCGATCGTTTCTAATTCTGATTTTCTAGAACGGTGCAGTTAGGTGCATTTTACACAGAGTTGGGCAAGAATTGATTCGGAAGGATAACATATTACTCGAGAATATTGAACAAGTATCCAATGATAGGTCAACTAAATTTTGATCCGAATACGAATTTATTCGAATAAGTATTTGTTCAGATAAATAATTTATTCGAGCAAAGTAATTTATTATATATTATATACTATATATCATATATTATATATTACATACTATATATCGTATATAATATATTATATTATTATTTATAACGTATTATATTTATTTCCATGGTACATAGATTCGTTTCGTCAATGTTAATTTTTTACGATCAACTACTTCTCAAATGTTACATCAGCAAATTATGACTTTCGGATAAAAGAATGCAATCATCGTTCTACTTCCGAGCGTAAAGGGTTAAACTGGTTAGAGCTTACATTGGAGAGAGCATTCGTCGATTAAAAGTCGTCTATCACAAACGTTGCAGCATTTTTATCTCGATATCGACGATGTATTCATTTTTCGTGCAACACGTTGATACGTAATAAAAACAACTGTTGCGAATCTGTTTCCGTGGCAGCATCGATGAAAAAAAACCAGAGTTTTTCGTAACATTTGTTCTTTTTTTGCTGGCTGACAACGTTGGCACGTTTCCTTTTTTTTTTTGTAAAAACGGACCGGACCACTCTGTATATCGCTTGGCCGACAATGGCGGGATTTCGTTGGACTACGCGTATAAATCCTTGAAGTTTTACGGCGCTTACAAGGGCTGCATATAGCGTTCGAGGTGCGTAAGACGGGGGGAGGGGCGAGCGCGGCTCGAAACTTTTTAACGAACGCCCGACGTTACCACGGGTTATCCGGATTACCAGCTGATATTGTCTTGATAAGGTTCGTTTTATAGCTTTAATATAAAGCGATTATATCCACGTGTCGCGACGCCTTCGAGCTTTCTCGACCCCGCCGCGGTCTTCCGGCGCGGCGATCAACGGGGACGACGTACTCGTGTCAAATGATCGAACTGTGCTAACGTATTCATGGAAAAGTTGAAACCGGAATGCATTATGAATGTTAAAGGACGAAGCCTGTGCACGTCGGCATCAATATTTATCGCTCGAATGAATTTATTCGCTGTTAGATGTTAATATTACACAATGATATTATACCCGTGGTCTTTATTCCTACGAAAGCATTGTAAACTCGCGTATGAAAAATGCTCTGAACGAAAGTCGTTCGGCACAAAGACGAATACACGAGGCAACGATTAATTTGTTGCTATTCTTCTTTGTTAGCAAAATACGAGACTCGAGTATTTAAACTGTACAGCGGTTAATTATTCCGTTCGAAAGTTATTAAATACAGAACAAGAAGTTATTAATGCGCGAGCGGTCGGATATTAATGTTTGTCGTGATAATGTTTAGTTAATTTCCCGTGCAAGAAACGTTAAAAATATTCCCGCGTACCTTCATAGTTTGATCAAAATAGCCCGAGAGATTAATTATTGCCGTGGCACGCTCTCTCCTCTTTGTAACAAATAACTTTTGTTCGAAGCATGTTTTTAACACACGCAGTTTACAAGGAAAATTAAGGTAAAAGCGTTTAATGATTCGCCCTGTGTATTTGGTGAAAAATAAATTGTTGTTAAACGGAATTAATTCGAACCGGCTCCATGGAAATTAAACGGACACATTATCTGTACCTTTTTTTTCCCGCGTCTTTCTTACAATGAATTTGTGGGCGCGTATCCACATGGAACGGTTCACGCAATTAAATTCTCTTTACCCCGGCGGTACCGGTGTGTAGGTTAAATTTTTTGCCATGCTTTTTGCGAATGCAAATAAAAGTGCGCGGATGTTTCGTTCATTTACATATGATAGCGTTACGACAATGCATTCGGGGAAATAACAGTGCACGAAGTATTCTTACTTCTCTAATTAAATGTGTTCGGAATACAAAACTTTTCTTTCTATAATTCATTGCAAATTTTGATTAATCACATATTTATTTCACCGAAAAAGTATGCAGAAATTCTTCTCTCACGATTTTCTATCGAGAACGTCTCATTTCAAAAAAACCTTGCGCACACATGTCGCGTAAGATTTAAAAGCTGCTTCAAAATTATTTATTTTTGTTTACCGTCACGTGTGCTATACCGTTGTCCACGTTGAAATGCAAACAGACCATTATCTCTTACGGTGATGCAGCTACGAAAAACTGTTTACACGTAAGTTGCACGCGGACGAGTCTCTTTTTATTGTTAATTCGAGATACAGGGCGGTGGTAATATTTCGCCACCTAAATGGAACTACCAGTTTTTCGTTTCATCATTTTTTAGCACGTTTCACTACAAATTCGGGCGCCTGCAAAAAATTCGACCTCGTTAGAGACCTGGCTATCTCGGTCCGTGTTACTTCCGGATAAACATTTCTTTTTTGATCTGCAATACTTTCGAGGATAACGGTCGGTTCGCACTAACTCGCGAACGTCAGTGTATAACCCGTTGCATTTGAGAAACGAAGATCTCGGAGCCTTTATACAAATCGAGAAACAAAATATATCGAGTAATATTAACCCTTTGCAGTCGAAGCCATTTTAAGCGGAAATCCATGATATTTGTTTCGACTTGTAGCGTTGCCATTTTTATATAACTTGGAGCATTTTATACATTATAAAATTAAATTTCATGACTTATGTAACAGATGATAGCTTTTAACAATTTTCGAAATATAAAGAAATATGATAAAAATTATTTTGAAACGTGGCATGATCATTTTTAGCGGCGCCTTAGAGTCGCCACTCGACCGCAAAGGGTTAACGCTGAACCGTGCCAGTCGAAATGGCCAGTTCTACATTTTCTCTTTAACACTGCAATAATTAATGTCTATAATATATTAACACTGGAATAATTAACGCCTATAATATTGTTGCGCGTTCTCGACGTCCGTCGCGGCATCCCGAATAATCTCTATTTTATTTACAGTTAACAACAACTAATAACACATTAACTATATCTGGATCTATTATTATTTATATATGTCCTCTCGCTTCGACAGCTCGAGAGCGTCTCTAGACTGACTGTCGATCCAACGATTCCGTGACAACCCCGAACTTCTTCTATTTCCTTAGGGGTTGTTCACTATGAAGTACTTCTTCATTACGGCGACTCCACATGATCAACCGCCGTAACAATATATTAACATTATAATAATTAACGCCCATAACATATTAACGTCATAATCAAAATAAACAGCTTCTTGTGTATTATTTATTTTTGATAAAAAAACTGTAACATGTCTTATTTTATAATTACGAAGTCAATCGCTCCGAGAACACAAAATGGCGTCCGCAAGACATCCGTGCTTGTATAACGCGAAAAGGCTATCATAACCTTTCTCATACGATACAGAAAATGTGGCCTCGCATTCGAATCTAATAACCCTTCTATATGCATGTAAATAAGTGCGGGCGTGTCGGGTAATTTCCTCGCTCGGAATTTTCAACTCGAATAAGCTAATAGATCGTTGTTCGCGTTCGAAGCATCCGCCGAACCCTTTGCGTAGCTTTCTTGGTCGAAGGCAGTTCCGCGGGAACGGAAACTGAGTTTCGTTTTACCGTAGCTATATTCGAGACGAAGGTTTACGGGCAAAGCGAGCTCCCGTCTCGCTAGACGCGATATTATTCATAATTAAAAGTTCTTTCGTCGAAACCGAGAGACGCGTGGAAATTTCGGTTGGAAGACACCGCGCCGAGAGATCCGCGGAATATATCACCGGTTCGGAGCGCGGGTATCATCGGTGGGGGGTGAGGCTGTTGATAAATGGACGAGCGATCGACACACGGCCGGCGAACGGCCACGGTTATTATATTTGGATCGTAGATCTTGCGGATCCTCGCGACAAGAACCTCATTTCCGTCCGCGCGGAATTATAATGTCGGAATGTATTATGCCGCCGCGTGATATATTATCGCGGGCATTTGTCGTGTCGGCCGAAGTATTATATTCATAATTGAAGCCGGCGTTTCGTTGCTGTCTCCCGTGTTGACTCGCCGGGACGCTGACTGATGCGCGGGCGTCAGGGCCGCGGCGGTGGCCCGGCGCAAAAGCGAAGATTTCGCGAGATTACTCTCGGCGGCAAACGCTGCCATTTAGCGACCGTTTCCATTGCGATATTTCAGCGGTGCCGCCGGCCCGCGGGCCACGGCGAACGTATATCTGCCGGCTTCGGTAAATACAGGGACGCATTCACCCGCGGCCGAGTTTGCGGCAACATGGACAAAGGTAAATTCGCTATTGAAAATATGAAGACTCGGAATGCCGGAGCCGGTTACCGTGCGACGACCGATTACTATACCCTCGCTTTACTTCCAAGCGTAATTAACTTCATATTTGTCGAATGAGGCGCGTTCGATCTTCGAATTTCTATCCAATTAATTATCTGTTTGTTGAAAACAAGCATGTAAGAGACACTTTAAAATAACACGAAAATTATTTCAATTCCTTATTCCGCGAAATTTTCTGTAAAATATACGAAGGGGGAGTCTCAACTATACGGTTAAAATTTTCTTTGTAACCTGGAATAGTTTACTTTAGTCGTTTAATATTTTATTAAGATTTTTCATAAGCTCTGCAGACAAATTTGTGAATTCGAGAAATTGAAATCATTTTTGTTGTATTTCAAGGACTTCGGTGTTTAACCTATTTAATTTCAAAAAAGAAATTATTACATAGAAAATTGAATATGTTTTATTTAGTAAATATTTGACTGTCATAAGCGCACAGAATATTGTTGCCGAGCAAACAGGCCAGCAAATCGCACGGTCTCTTTTATCGATCGTGCATCTTGCAATCTTCAGCCCAAGACAATATGTTCCCACAGCGGAAAAATATTAACGAATATGCGAAGTCGACCTACAATTTATGTGGCAAAGGCGCTCATGGCAACATTTTCTTCACTCGGATACCGCTATTGTTCTTGAATTTTTGTCTGGAAGTTTGCATTATTATACTATGGCTTATCAAGATCCCCGGAGACAACTATCATCGAAAAGAGCATATCGTGATGCATAATTTTTTGCGATTTTTGAATGCAACTTTTTATTTTTTCAAGTCTCGGATCACATAGTTTATTTCAATGAATAATTTAATAAGTATCTCTTTGAATAAATATCCCTTTCAATAAATATCTCCTTAAATAAGTCGATTAATTAATTATTAGGCAATAAATTATGAATGGACTACGGTCTTAATATACGTGACGAATTATTCAACTTTTTATCTTAATTTTTCTTGTAAACTATTATATTAATATTTTGTTACTTTTATCAAAATAACATGGACTAATATAATACTTGTCTATACACATATTACTCGAATTGCTTCTACACGCTTGCATTGATTGTAATAGAACACATTTTTAATATTTCTTACATTAAAAATCAACCAAATAATATTTCAATGGACATTCATTTCTGAAAGCTCGCAGCTTAATAATTTTATATTCCGTATCAAATAAAAACTTCGTTTCTGTCCAGCAGAATAAAAATAATCTCATAATGAAAATAGTTAAAAAAAAAAACTCAAAGGTGACTCTTAAATTTTCATAAAAGAGAAAAAATGGAAAAGAGTTAATTGTTGTCGAAACTGCTTTTTTTACGAAACAACTTTCGTGCGGAACATTTTTTTATACATCATGCACTTTACGAGAAAAGTTCAGATGGACAAGTTGAATGACTTATCCTGTATATGTCAAAGTTATGAAGGATGTAACTCGTCAAAATTCTATGGAAAATACTTGAATTATAAATATATACACGACTTATGCTTTAAAACTGCAAGGAGAAAATCACGGCTATTATATTGTATACCTATTTTATTGTATCCATATTATATTGTATGTATATTATATTATATTACATTAATATTACAAATTATTGTACACCTACAGCTTGAACTTGACTTTGAACGCTTTTCGCCGCAGCGCAAATATTATGATTTCGAAATAAACCATCGAAGCCAACTTCAGATACGTGTATCACATAATATTACAGAATGCGGCAGACATGAAGGTACCTCTCCATTCACCGTCAAAGGGTTTACTTGCGATCCCTCACTTGACAAGTCCCCGCTAAGCCATCGATACCTTTATATAGATCAGTCCCGTGCGAAGTTGGTTCTTTGAGCAAAGCTGCTTTCTCTAGGATGGCTCGGTTACGTATACACACACAGAAAAGTTGGCTGACGCTGTGTTGCGTACGTGAGCCTCAACAGAGATTTCATACAGTACTATTCGGCCTGTCCATAGTTAAACGAAGGAAACGTTTCGTCGAGCTTTGATTTCTGTTCGCTAAATTGTACCATTTACTGGAAGTCTAATGCCAGTACGTTATCTAAATTTTTATGACTTGACTTTTACGCATTCGGAACGAAACTAAGAAAATCAGAGCAAAACAATAGAATCATTTAGATTTAAAGAATATTAGAAGCATTAAGTATTTAATTGCAGTATTTCTTTCAACTTATTCAAATAACTGGAAATGTAAATCAAGGTTTAGCTTTTTTGTTTTGCTATTAATACTGTCAATTTTCCAATTATTAATTATTAATACTTTCCAATTATTGTCCACTTTTCGGTCTGAATATTCTTTCAAGAGTGCGCAAACAATTGTAACTGTATATATGGTCGCCAGTCCAGTCTTAAATTGCATACTTGTTAAGATAATCGTTTACTACCGTATGATCGTCATTTATTTAGTTATATGGTAACTGTTCTATAACAAAATTCATACATCCCTGAAGACGATTCTAACTTTTCCAAAAATAAATCAAACGATAAATAAATGGCCGCTTAATCTGTCTTCATTGAATCTAAAAAATACTCAATTAATCTTTTGTATATAGTTCATAAAGGGTTGACCGAAACGTCGCGCATGCTACTCCCACACAGTTCGTATACTGTTCGCATACCGTTCACATGCTATTCGGATACCACTCGCACGGCATTCAGTCGCGAGCAGTGTCCTATGACACGCGCGTTACACACGTCGAGAGAAGCGTGACATTAGCGAGCCGGGTATTTGCACGGTGTGCGAAATTGATATCGTGTGTCGCGGTGGCAACGTTGCGCGGAAAAACCTCTTCTTCTCTCGGCATCGATCAGCCTAATAACGCTCGCCGTGCTCTCCGTTCAACTTTGCTTTGCTTTTGCTTTGCTCCGCGCCGCTTCGGTCCGCGCGCGCGGTGCCGCCGATCCGCCGAGCCGAGCCGGTCCGGGTTCCGCGGCGCGCGAAAAGGGGTCCCGCTAATGACGGATCTATTCAGGATCCCGGAATATGATCGAATCGTACGTCTTGCAACAGAAATCCCTCGCGCACGGTAGATTCGCGTTTAACGACGCGATCAGAGCGCTGCACACCGGCGCGGCGGAGCGTAATCGGGCGCATTTGTCATTGGAGAAAAACGCTCGTGCTTCGTTGTCGGCTGCACCCGTCCCCGATTCGTCACCGCTCCTTCTTCGCCCCGCTAATGCCTCCCCGCTCTCGCTCATTTCCTCCCGTCTCCTTCTTAATCCGCTCGAAGGAGCCGAGCCGCGCCGCGCCGCGCGTCTCTCGCTCTCCGCGCGGTGATTACTTCATTCCACGGTTGCGATGCTCGCCCGCTCTGCAACTGCGACTGGCTGCAGCTGGCCGCGCGAGCGCGGCTCGGACCGAAGGCCGCCGCGCCGTCATTGATGATCCGGCGACGAGGAACGGTGAATCGTCCTGCTCAGTCATCGCGTCGGACCCAGCTTAGTCGGCGGACCGTGCCGGACGAGATCGTTGGATTAACGTAACCGGTTGCGATTGCGAAACATGCCACCGTTCAAATCCGATTGCCTCTCGTCGACGTCTAGAAGCCGGCGGCGGCTCCCCTCTACCTCCCTCCCCATCGCCCTCTCTCTCTATATACGACGACAGAGCTCGATGGAATTGGCCAAGGGCCGCGGCATCGATCGGCTCGAACGATGCAGGGTGTTGAGATCGATTCTATTTGGTCCCAAAAGTAGGCAGACCTGCCGATCCAGTGAAATCTCGCATGGAAAGGGGCTCGAGTCTGACACTGAATTTACGAAGCACTGAAAATAGCTTTCTACGAGAATAATAATAATGAGTCGTTTATTTTATTCTTTAACGAGTGTTATCGTAATATTCGTCACAAGTGACACTCTTATTGAAGTAATAACTCAAAATATATAATCCAATTAGATAATATAATTAGTTACAAATATGTATATTAATCAGCGTAATAAGTAATTAGAATAATCCACCGAATCGAGTCGCATGATTCAAGCGTATCAATCAATTCAATTGCTAATTATATTAACGATCATTGTAATTCGAGCACGATGCAATTGAAATACAATACAATTGAAGTAGTTCCCCAAATTGTAGCCTAGAACTTCGTAGAGGAAAAATATAGATTTGCATCGCTATTAATCTGTTATTTCTTAATTCAATAGTTAGCGCAATTAAATTACTCAATAATTTGTAATAGCACTCTGATAGCAATTACACTGCAATTTGATTGGAGATCTGAATTAGAATGCGATTATATCGCAACGTAATTGAATTGTATCGTAATTACGATTACCACGTGTAACTCGATCCTAATCCCGAACTCTGATATCCCGTAAGGATAGCACACACCGTCGAGCAATGTTATTGTTTTACGGAAACACAGCCAGCAGTCGGCGTAAATATGTTCTTTAACCCTTTGCGGACGAGAGGCGAGTTTCGATCGCCACGCCGTTTCGTTTGACAGGACGAGTGACGACTGTCGGTGTTTAGGTTAAGATAATTTTTATTTAAATTATATAATTGTAGGTAGTTATATACAGTCGATGTCGAAAGGTGGACCCACCAAATACTAGAAAATTAATATAAAGTGAAAAAGCTACTCTAATATTCGATCTTTTGACAAAATCTACATTGGTACGAATACTTTTGTGGACTGTTATTACGTACTACGAGGAGTAAAATCAATTAATTTATTAGTTAATCAATTTTGTTATAATTTGGTATAAATACCCTTTATACATGTGTTCATTCATAGTAAAAAGTTTATTGCAAAATTTTACGTGCATCCTTTGATTTCAACAAAATAAGCAACGAGGGTACGAATACTTATGGGACTGACTGTAAATTATATTTGTATTACGTTGGTGCATATGAAATTTCTGGATTTTTAAGCGAGTAGAGAAAACTGCATATCTTTTTTCAAAAGCCATTGATTTAATCAAAATGTGCCCCATACGTTTCAATACACTTTTCCCAACGCGATTTTAATTCATAGATGTCTGTCTTCAAGAAATTATAATTTCTCGGATCAATAAATTGTAGTATGGAATTTTTCAGACTGTCTCCATTTACATACTGCTTAGCCCATAAAAATTTCGCATACGTCGTACAAAAGAATTGCGAAATTAAACGAAGTAAAATATAAAACTTTGTAAAATATAGATCTTTCGCCAACCAACTTTCACTATTTTAAACGTTTAGGATATGTTTTACTGGCTAAGTAATATATAAATGAAAACAGTCTGAAATATTCCATATCAGGGTTTATTAATTTTAACCCTTTGCAGTCGGAGCCATTTTAAGTGGGAATCTCAGATATTTGTTTCGACTTGTAGCGTTACCATTTTTATATAACTTGGAGCATTTTATACATTATAAAATTAAATTTCATGACTTATGTAACAGATGATAGCTCTCAACAATTTTCGAAATATAAAGAAATATGATAAAAATTATTTTGAAACGTGGCTTGATCATTTATAGTGGCGCCTTAGAGTCGCCACTCGACCGCAAAGGGTTAAAGATCAGAATTTGTTTAGGACAGGCATTTCTGTATCGAAATCTCGTTGAAAAAGGTGTAGTAAAGCAAACTGGGCATATTTGGATTAAATCAACAACTTTTGAAAAATGATACACAGTTTCATATATTCACTTAAACATCTGACATTTCATACGCACCAACCTAATATTATATACAAATGAAAATAATTTGTATACTAGACCCTCGACACATCCGAGAAAATCGCCTCGTCCTGCTGCCTCACTTGGTGGAAAAAGTCCGCTAAGGGCGAACCTTAACAAACGACTAAGTCACTCGGAACTCGACGGCACTGTCCAAGGACTTCGGGATGAATCGCGTCGCGCGACGTAGGGATCGGATCGAGCGGTGATCCCCCCCACTTTTTTCTTCTTATTCGTCTTCTTGTTCTTCTTTCACGGGGGCCGATCCCTTAAGATCTGCTCCGCTCGCGTGAAAACGGAGGCGGCTTTTTTCCGGGCCTGCCCGCCGGACGAGCGAAGGGCTTCCGACGAGAAGGAAGTGGCCCCCGGTTTTCGTTCGGCGCCCGTTTTTGCGGCTCGAGCACCGCCGCTTTTTGCCCGTTCCGTTAATTCGAACGGAAGGGATAATGGATTCCCCGGCCGAGGAAGTGGGACGGAATAATGGGAAAAATGGAAGTAAGGAGCGTTTATTGCCGGATCGGAGGGATACCCCCGCGGAATAAGTGGGAATAAATATCGAATTTTATGTTACGGCTCGGTCTCGGAATTTCCGCGGGTAATTGGCGGATCGCCGCGCGATCGAATGTTTCAGCGGACGCGGCCGCAGGCGGGAAATATTTAGTTCGCGGCGATAGGCTGGAGGACTGCTTGCATGTTTTTCTTTTTGTCTAGCCTACGCCTCGCTCGGAATTAGTCTTCTTACACGCGATCGCTTGTGCCGTTCGGACGAAACATGCTGTTTATGCTCGATCGCTTCACGTTAATTCAGTAACCGCCGCTTCATTATCTTACTCTTCGTCGATAGCCGAAGAAACGTAGATTTCATGTAAATGACTCGCGTCAATACACGATTTTACGAGCTGTCGCACGGAGACCGTTTATCGGCTGTTTCATTCGTTCCATTTACCTTACGAGGATTAATTGCGTTCGCGAGTCGGACTATGATCATTCGTAGTCTTCTCTTTGTCTCTTCGTTTTTACATAGAATGGTTACTTGTTAGGTCGAGTCGTACATAACTTTTACTCTTATATCGGATATTCATTTTCTTGTTCCTTATTTCTCTATTTTTCGTTGTTTTTCGTTTTACTTATTTTGAACCATCGTCTACTCGGTCGCGCGTCTATCAAAAACTAACAAACTTTCAGATGCAACATTTGAAAGAAGTAATATGGAAAAAATAAATCGATAAACTATGAAACGAGCGCTTTGTATTCAAATTGATTATTTTCGGCATGAATTCCCGAACGAATAAATTGTTACTCGAATTATTTCTTACTCGAATGAATTCTTATCGGAATAAATTCTTATCGGAATAAATTCTTATCGAAATAAATTCTTGCTCGAATGAATTCTTATTGGAACAAATTCTTACCTGGATAAATTTGAATTCGATCGTATATTTATTCCATCGAATAATTTTTACTCGACAATATTTATTTTTTATACGTCAGGCGAGTAAAATTTTGCTGAAACACCGACAGCGAGCAAGGTCAGTGAAACAAATACGTATTTGGTGGACAAAGCTTAATAGTTTGGTAAACAATATCTCGGTTTAGCGAAAGCTTATTGTTCCCGTGGCTTTTAAAGCCGCCAATGTTCTAAAACAACGGCCTTAACATTGGAACGCGGTCGACGCCGAACACGGGCACAAAATACAATGGGCATTGATAAGGCACATTTAAATTGTTACGACGCGGACGGTCGGACGGTGTCGACCAAAATGCAGGAATTGAATCGGATACGTGACCAATTAATTGTCTACCCCGTATCGAGCATGTCTAATCGAGGATCATTTATTGTAATTGCATTTGCGGACGGGTGTTGTCATTGTTCACGTTAATTCGACGCGTAAGCCGGCTGATTAATCGATACCGTACAAGAGGAAGTGCTTGCCGAAGCATTTACAAACAATTCCTCGAGTATGTACGGACCATTATTTCCTAATCCCCATAAACTGGCTGAAACGTCTGTCGACTGCGTAGCAAACAAAATGGCAACGGTTGTCACAATATGAACGAAATTGTTGGGTACAGTGACATTGTCAACGTGACTATTATTCAGTTGTTTCAGATTTACTTATTCATTGTATTTATTTTCTTATGCTCAACATGGAGAAATAAATTATTATATAAAGGTTAAGGGAGTAAAATATCTTGATTATTTAATTTTATTAATACATTGAAATTCATTAAATTTTATGTTTTTAGGAATATTATTTTTTTAGTTGAATAGTTTATAATGTAAAATATTGAATTGTGCTTTCAAAGAAATATAAATTGTTTTGAATTATAATATTAATAGTTTTTGGTTTAGTTATAGTATTAATTAGAATTTTATTATTTATACTTAGAATAATATTGAGAATAATAAAGTTGGTTTTAATTTTTGAGTGAGTAATTATGAAAAAAATATGTGCAAAAATAATACAATTCAGTACTTTAACGATCCCTCTATAATATACGTTCGTTAATTTATATAAATATATAATTATCTACATAACTATATAAATATTTATATTAATATACATATAGCAAAATAATCGATTAAGTATAGCAAAAAGATTGGTTATTTTATACGTTCAATTAGGGAACGTTCTTAGTTGGATTCAATGCTAAATTGTTTATAAAGAGTCTCCACTTTTACAGACTTCAGTGCTTCCACTGTTTTCTTTGAATTATGTTCGCTGTTAGACTGATATCGAGAGATTGGATTTAGATTAGAATTCTGCGTGCTTTATGGTAATTATTACTTGGAATAAATCTAATGTATCTATGTACATATCAATGAGAGGTTTTCATACTAAGAACGACGTAGCTAAATTTTATGCATTATGTGATCTAATGGAGCACTTGCTAGCATAATAAATCAATTGTCTAATTACTAACATTTAGATGAATGCTATTGAATCATGCGTTATAGATAGGCGATTTGTATAAAGTATAATTGTAAAAATCGAGAAAAGCAAAAAGTGGAATAACTGTAATATTATTTTCTGCATTAATAGTTAATAATAGTTGTTAATAGCAACAAATACACAAATAACAAGATATACAATTATAAAGTATATAATTTTGCGAATGTTTTATCTTGTATTTCCTACATTTATTATTATTGTAAAAGATTACATATTTTCAATACGAACTTCTCCATAATAATAAATCGCAATAAATTCTTGTTTATTTATTTTGTTCTGCAATCTACGCGGGAACTATTTCACGCAAGCTTTCGCACGCGATTGAAAAAACATGTAATTTATTTAACAATACCGCACGTTTTATACAAATATTGATTTCACGTACTTAATCGAGAACGAGAAGAACGAAAGTTCGTAAAAACGTTCGAAATTCTGTTCGCTGCATTCTTCGATATTACACTTCACGCACCGCGCGCGAACCGATCAATATTTTCTCGTTAATTGATCGGAAAATATTTTCATCGTTCGGGATATTTTGCACAAATATTTCCAAACAATTCCCGTAAATAACGTGGATATATTTTTCAGTTACGTAGAAAGAATTTTACCATAAACTGCGGATTACATAAAAAACAGGGTGTACTACATATGAATATATAATATTGAAATTATGAATGTGTAATATTGAAAATAAAATAATTCATGAATTACGAAATTTTTAGCAGAATCTTTTTATTAAAATACGAGGAAAATGAATACGCTGACGTACCAATAAAAACAATTAGATTGCACCTGATGAAATCTGTTTC